>NC_092861.1:51213128-51228101 GCF_032062135.1 Pyxicephalus adspersus
AATAATTGGTAAATTAATACTTACCTCCACCTTTTTCCCTTAGAATAAACAGTGGAAACACTTCTTTCCACTGTGGGCTTTTCACTCGCTTCACTTCGCTGCATGTGCTGTTCTGGATCTTGGAGTCTGAGGTTCACATTCAGCATGGTATATGGTATATAGTATATTCAGCCAGCCTCAGACCAATTGCAAGGCACTGCTGTTCAGCACTCACACTGCAGGGTGGCTATTCATGAAGACCATTTAATGCTAATTTAGCCACTGTTTAATTGAACTATAGGTATGGAAGTTTAAATAAAGATTTACATAGAAGGAAGCAGTGCTCATTTCTTTTATGTTTACATGCAAAAGAATTCTTTCAAGAATAGAGCAGGGCTCCTATTTTTATTGAAAGGGTTTTCTGAACCAAATGTGACAGATATTTGCTTGGTGTTTATTATATATTGATGATATGTATTCTATTGCTTTGATGTCTGCCCCATAAAATGCTGTTTATTTATATAGAAAGAAATGTATAACAATTGCACAGTGTGATGTGTATCAATGTGACAGTTCAAACCTATTTACTTTAGTGATGTGTTTTTACTTATTTTCAAATTTGGAAGGCTAATTAGCCAGTGCACGTAAATGTAAACACACCCCCCATAGGGATACATTTAGTTGGAAGTACAGTTCATGTTGGTACATGTTTCTTTTTTGAAGAAGAAGAATATCCACTTTTTACGTGCTAACGCTTACTTTTTTCCCTTTCCCAATGAAAACTCAATGCAGAAAACAGATGTAAAGTGAATAAAATGAGAGGGGTATAAGCACCTTTAAAACAGATGGCCATTTTTATTGAAACATTGTACGTTCATATAAAAATAACTGCTTTTAGTTCTCTGCAAAACACTGCAAATAAAGGGAGTCTAACTAATCTTTGTTTACAGTCACTTATTCCTATGACATTTATTATTAGTCTTAATTTATAGTTTTATGTTTCCTTTAGAAAGTAGGAGAGGTTAACATTACCTAATATCCAAACACCTGGCAAGCACTAGAAAACCCTAGTTAAATTCCATGGTACTCAAGCAATGCCCTCTTTAGGCAAAGATGGGAAGCTGGCATCACTTCTTCAGCTGAGCTGCCACAGAGACAACATACAAAAGAGGCAAAAAACTGGCGTTACTTCACTACTCTAACAAGTCCTTTTTTACAGGTTTTCTTTCTATACCAGATTGAGCAGAAACCGACTGTAAAAAAAATTCTTCAGAAGCATCCCAAAGTCCTATAACAAAGCCCTTGTCCTACACAAAAATACAATACATATAAATCATTCTGCAAAATGTTGGCTTAGAAACCTCACCAAGAATGACAAATACAAAAATGTGCAGCCCATATTCTATAAAAATAGAAATATAGTCTCTTTGCACTATAGCAACGTTTCTTTAAACCCTGCAGGCTTCCCAGTCAGAAAAACACAAGAACAAGACAAGGGGGTATAGGGAAAGTAATTATTTGATAATACTAATATAAATAAGTATTTGTGTGATGGTAACTCAGCTAATTATTGCTATAAACTAAATAAAAATTATTGAATGATTCCATTTTATACACTGTTGAATTGTCATTTGATTGTCCTTAGAATAGGAGGTAATAAACCAATTTCAGAACTTGTTGCAGGGAATAACATAAACTTATTTTAGGCTTCTGAAAAATGTCTGTTGCCTTAAAAAATCTGTAGCAGAAAAAAAACATTAATGTAATGAGATACTATACTTCACAAGTGCAGCTAAATTGGGTCTTCATTCACAGAATATATCAGTTGTCACCTGTCATAGCACAGACAACAATAATCTCATTATTTCTGGCAGCAAAACTTTTGTTTTCACATTATTAAATCTTCTGTTAATGTTTTAAAATGGTCATGGAGAATGAGATATTCAAAAAGTATAAATCAATTCAAGAATGTCATTGTAATATCATTGGAAGCTTTAGCTGATAACATTTATTATTATTATTATTAATAATAATAATAATAATAATAATAATTACCCCCCTTTAATGTATGCCTGTGCACAGTGTGTAAATTTATTCAGACTTTTGTATAGTCTGAACCATGCAAATTTTAATTCATTCTTTATTTTTATATTCTTAACTGTATTTTTTAAATACTAGAATTCTAAATACTTTAATCTGACTAATTCACACTGGCAGTGAGGTTGTGGCGTTTAACGTTTCTCACACTAGGAAATGCTGTAGGTCTGGGAGATGCTACATGTAGTCAGCCCTCATAGGGAATGAATAGGGGCTGCAGTAAGTGGTACTAGCACTGCTCACTGTTACCAGCTGGTATATGTACGGACACTGGTTCTTTTTGACCCAGCGCTGCCATGCGAATGCTCGAGCAGCTGGCAAGGTGAGAACCTGCCCTTAGAATCAGCCTCTTGCAATCCCTTTACAGCAGAGTTTAGACTTGGAAAAAGAAGCAATAGAATGTGCGGAGAGAGCAGAAGAAAAGTTAGTTTAGCTTAGAAATCTGCTGTGTTTTCTTTTCACTTTCCATTCTCAGGGCAGGAGTGGGAATGTGACCTGTAAGAAATATGTAACTGCACCACAAAAAATGTAAATGTACTCCACTGTTTGACAGGGCTTTGTTGTGTAACAGGGCTGTGTATATGGATGGACCGAAATGGAAATTCTTTGCAGGTAAAACAGCTACCTACCTTATATACATTTCATTTATGTATTTAGCTGTTTTCCTGGCGTTCAGCCTTAAGCCTTGCTCTATTTAAAATTCCAGTCATGGCCAGATCAGACAAAATTTTGTGGGTACATATTGCAATCATCTGTTAGCCTGTGTTTGATTGTTACAGTCTGTTAGCCTTTATTGTCTTGTAGCCTTGTCCATGTCTCTGTGCTAAAAGGAATATGAGCACCTGAACAAAAATACACATCCAGAGCTCTGAACCTTTTATAGAAGAAGAAAAATAGTCCTAATGTATGGAAGGAAATGTTGATGATGATGATTTTTTGTGCATGTGGGAGCAAGATCTTTAAAGAGACACTGGAACATTTTCTTTGTGGGGTAATGGAGGGGTGGATTTAGATTTTTCACTAGCAAAATGTTCAAAATGAATTTGCTTTGTGATTATCCTGATTTGTTTTTAAATCAGCTAGGAGGAAAAGTTGTGACATAGAGGAATCAGAAGGCTGTAATACTGATCCCAGAAATAGGTGTGTCACCTGAAAGTGAAAAATGTGTGCACATTACTGGATTGGAACAGCAAATCATTTGGCAGCAAACATACTGTATATGCATGTTTGGGAAAGGGGATAAACAGCTGAAAGTGCAAGGTGCAAATATAAATATATATAATTGTTTCACGAAAAACATTTATGTAAATGTCCATACTTATTCTTTAATAGTGGTTATTAATCCAATTGTACACAAAATCATCAATGCAAAAGACAACATCTGTTCTTTGCTTTACAGTATGTATGAAATAATAAACCTCTCCATTAGATTGTATTGCTGTGTTTTAATGTACAAGATTACTTCACAGTTAATTTAATGTCTGCTTTTAGTGGCCCTTTTTTAGGATATTGAGAACGTAGCTCCTGGGCCTAAATCTGTTAAGTAGATCATAAGACGGAAACATAATCCTCTCTTCTGAAGATTTTTATTCAATGCAAGAAAAAATATGCAATCATTTAGTATAAGAATATGGATGAAAGGTATTGGTGAGCATTGATGCATTACATTTCGGATGTGACAGGTTCTTTATAACTGTAAACACTAGCTGTGTTAAAATGTAATAATTCTGAATGTGTTTTGCTGAGGTATGGACACATTCTGTTTTCACTAACAATGCTAAAAATAGCTATGGTAGTAGACGTGCAGGGTCAAGCTATCAACCGTTAATCTTGCCACCATCCACCAATAATTAAGATATTTTCAGTATGCTAGAAGATCCCTGACAACCAAAGGGTAATGCCTTTTCTCTGATAACCAATGCACAGTGGATGTGTCCAATGTAAAAACTTTACATTGGATAATTTAACCTCATAGCTATCAAAAACAGACTATCTATATCTGGCTTAACCTCCCTGGCGGTTTGCATAGTAAGGATTTTTAAATGTAAAAGCAGTGCATTTAAAAATACACAAACTCGCGAACATTGAAAATTCTAAAAAGTCCAATCCCAGGCTCTGGAATAAATACCTTTTTCAGGTGTTTCCCACTTAGTGGCATTATATAGTCCACCTTCTTCTTCACTCTTCAGTGGGGCTCTCTTCTTCACCCTGGCCAAATCCTAAATGCTGCAGTCTTTGCTTATCAATACTTTTTGCAACATTCCCCTGTGAGTTCAGGCTGGAACCTTGACACTTTGCCCCTGATTCATCAAGCAGAATCGGATTATCGCTCGCGCATTCGTATTCGCGATCCGAAATCGTACGCCGTCGCGCTATTCAGCAACTGAAAAAGTGTCTTAATAATTGCTCAAATTTCTGAAGTGTATATAAAAACATTAGATTTTAAAATTTCATGTTGTACCAATTGTTTTATTAAATCAGGACCAGTACTGCCAAAGACCCACTCACATATTGGAGTGTCAGAAAGAACAGTAGGTAAAACCTGCAAAAATGTGAAATATGTGCTAACTAAAATATATTGTACATTCTTGCTGAAGCCTAAATATACCCTAAGATGTCCATGAATTCCATTTTAGTTAAATTTCACAATACAGACAAAAGTCAGTTCTTTAGTTTGCTGCAGTTACCCAAGCAGAATATTGACTGCTGAATCCCTGATGTTCTGTTCTTGCAGATATAAGCTCATTGGAACAATTAGCAGTATGTGAAACACCCAAAATATAAGTATTTAGGTGTGTATTTGCTAAAAAATAAAAAAAGGTTTGCAGTACATTACCAATGTAAAATGAACACAAAAGTTACCTGATGTCAAATTTAAAACTGTAGCAAAATAGTCATTATATCAATAATTCAACCAAAATAATCAGAATCTGGAAAACCTGGTCTTTGTAAAGAAATGCAATGGCTGTTGTACAGAGCATCCAGCTTCACCATCTGCATTAATGACAACTAAATGTTACCAAGTGAAGGGCATGGCTGTTTAAACACTTTAAAGATCAGTTTTAACATTTGAAGCAGCTACTGGAACTTTAAAGTTAAAAAGAGCAACAGGGGTGAGAGGTTGTGGATTTTTATCTTGCAGCTCTTGTTGCTATAGAAACTACTTTTACATCTTGGAGTTTAACACATCTGGGTCACTTGGGCTCATACAAAGTAAAAATGAGTTGTCAGGAGCAGATAAAAAATATTGCTCTGGATATACAAATTACACAAACAGGTGTTGGAATTCGGTGAATAATTTACATTTCAGACTAATTTAAACTAGTTCAAATGGTATGAAAAAAGAATGTCAACTAACCCATAGAAAGTGCATTAAATTATGAGAAAGATTGTACAATTACTCTCCAATGATAAACCAGTCTCTAGCTATTGATTTCCTAATATTTTTTACTTTTACATATAGACATTTTAAACAAAATTATTGGAGAGTTGTTACCTAACAATGTCACAACTTTATTGTGTCATCTTCTCTCAAGATAGTTATAATTTATGTATTTAACCACCTGGCTGGTAAACCCGTACTATTTTTAAGGTGGTTAACAAACGTTGTATTGTAAAAAAAAAAATTTCATGAAAAACAGTGTAACGCTTTTGGTACAGAAATCTAGACATCAGTGTAACGTTAACGTGGGTAAAGAACTGTAGCAAACATGTAGTAAGCCACAAGAAGCTTATGCTATAATGTACAAGTAGGCATAGAATATTTGTACAATATGGCAGATTTACCTTTTCATGTGCCCTCCTGCAGCAATGCAACATCCGTGCTGCCTACCTGTTGTTACAAATGTAAAGGGTGGGGGAAGTCAAATTTATGGTCCTTGCTCATACACCTAAAATGTTCTCAGGTCAGCTAAATATTGCTGTAGGCAAGTCTAGGAATTAAGGTGAAGGGTTTGGAAAGTAAAACTTTAAATTAGTTGTTTTTAAATGTAACACGTATATACAAGGACATAGATGTAGACCTAACAGCCTTTTGGCAAGAGGTGCTCAGCTGAACAGTGTAGATTTTAATTGTTAATCCTATCCCGAGGGCCTCGTGTTCTTTTACATTCTCCTATGTTGTGCACCATGTGTCCCCAGCTCTGTGGCGGCTGCATGGTTGTGTTTGCTGACTGTTATGTTTCCTCCTGCTCAGTCTCCACTGTTCTCTTTGTCTTTGTATTAAGAAGAAACACAGCAGGAGAAGAAGATCCGTATGAGCTTCATCACACAACATAATTGACATGTTAATGCATGTTGAGTTCACTGTTGACATTCATTGTGTTGTATTTGTTAAAGAATTCATAGAAATAATAAATATTTTCTTCTATGTTTCAACAGAAAAAATAGACTATATATCTAATCCATCTTTATTTAAGTTGTATCATCAAAACAACAATGTGTATTATCAGCCTTTGCATGCCTGATTTGTACAAGAATATTACAATATGCTTTAATATGAGAAGAAATGTAATATTCCAATCACCTAGTCTCCTTCTGAAGATTTTAAAATGATTGAACTGCCATTAAATGCCATAAAACAGACAGTTGGGTTCAAATGTATCCCAGTGTCTTCAATCAAAAGCGATATTTATTGTTGCTTAGCAACTGAAACAATACTGGTGGTGAGGATGAAACCATGATAAGAAAATGTAAGAAACTGACTACATTACTTTTTCCTGTATGATTTAACTACATTGATTAAAATAAATATTTCCTCTCTGTCAGTCCATTGTTTTGGTATATAACAAGCATATATGATATGTGTAATTAAGGCGCCATAAAGTAATGAAGGTCTTTAAGCTGAGAGAGAACACACTGAACACTGGAGTGGTCACAGTAGCTAATCTTTGTAATGTATTCGGTGGTTATGTATTGAGATGAATATTTAGGCTGTGGTATATGTCCCTTTGCTGATGCCATTTCACTTGTATTTATTGCTGAGGCTGAATGAACCATTGATTAATGTTAATATGTGATTTCCTATAGAAAATCTAAATCCAAAGTTGGTAAAGTGTAACCAGTGTGTATGTCTAGACCTGCCAGCAATCCATGCTCGGGGTAGGGGGTTAGTTGGTATCCTCTTCCCTGTCTGGACCCTGTGCCTGCTTCCTGAAAAGTTACTGCATGGCATCACCTGCCCAGTCAGTGTAACGCTGATCACACGTTAAAAAGGAAATTAATGGCTTTTAAATGTAACTAGTGCAAATAATTCATTATTCTATATACATTGTCAAACTACAGTGGGAAAGGTGGTTTTACCACACCTCTAAGGAAATTAGCTGTCCATAGAAACGCATCAATAGCTATGCTTTGTATGTTATGAGCATATATTAGAAAAAAAATTAAATTCTTTATTTCAAATATAAAAACACAAACACAAACTTTTTTATTAAAAAAATATTTTTACAATATGACTATATGTACTGTGACACCAAGGCAGGATTGGAGGTGGAAGGGAGAAATATTTGCCCAGGATTCCTCTTTTATGTGAGGTATATTTGCCCAAGATTCCTCTCCTGTGTGAAGTAGCAGGTGGAACTCAGCCTGGCTTAGAGAGACACAGCCAGGTGGACTGTGTGAGGAGCTCTGTTTGGAGACACAGACAGTCGGTCTGTGAGGAGCTCTGCTGAGAGACTCAGTAAGTCGGTCTGGGTGACTGAGCTCAAGTCAGTTGGTGTGAGTGAGCTCAAAGAGTAACTAGAAGGTTGCTGCAAGCTTTGTTTGGAGCTGACAGGGAGAAGCCCTCCAGCTGATAGACAGGAAAGTCTGATGTTTAGTAAGTGCCGGACAGGCAAGGTTTTTGTTTGCTATTTTTTGTTATTTTATCCGCAACCTTTAAATAAACCTGGCTACAAGTCAGCTTAACACCTTTACCTCAGTGTGTGTCTGAATTGGATGAATCAGACAAGTGTCCTTTGAACCCAGCAAAGGCGATCCTGAGCGAAACCCCTCACAGTACACATTATTGTCCACCACGATAAAAGATCAATGGCACATTTGGTGTATGTATATATCCTTCCCATCACCATTTCTGCTTTAAAAAATGTACCTGTCAATACTATATTTTTAAATGAACTCACCTGTCCTCACTCCATCATTGTTGCCCCATCTTCACTTGTCCTGGTCCTTTACTGGGCTTAGGATCTACAGCCATCTTGAGTGGTCATGCCAGAATAAGGAAAGAAGTGTGTGCATTTTTGGGCACTACCATCTTCAGTTCTCCCTACTTCAAGATATTTGGTCAACTTGTTTGGCCAGGCTAGAATGATGTGACTCCCAACCATGCATGATGGAGTTATTTAGTCCTCAGCAGCCAGAAAAAGTTTGTTTACCTTGTAAAATGCATGCATCATTACAAGTGGGGCGGGCACGGGTGGGAACGACGTACCCTCACATTTTTTTGGGGAATGGGCATGCATGCTAACCCTTTCTTTTGCAAAGAATTCAGTGGTGCTCAGAAGCTCTGACCAGTCCACCCCCCTTCCCCCTGCGGGGTCAGGAGAAGGACCCTGATGGGGGATGTGGCAGGCGCAGCACTATGAGGTGCCTTGTGCGCTGTGGCATTAGAAGAATTATGATTTCTGTTTCTCTTTAGTCTGATCAGACTGTCTTTACACTATAATTCCTCTAATACCGTTCCGTAAAAGTAGTAGGTTTAAAGAGCACACCAAATACTTTAAATAACTTCTTTAATAACTTCAAACTTTCTTCATACAACACTGCTGATTCTGCAGCAGAAAGTCTTGCATTCCAAATAAACTTAAAAAGGCAGCCATTTAATGCATACTAATAAGTTAAGCAATGAACACAACAGGTCTACTTGCTCCACCTAGATTAAATTTGTCAGATCTATGCTCACCACCCCAGGGCAGATCCAAACCACATCAAAATAATTGTCTGTTCTCTGATGAGCAGAAATAAGGGTTTTTTTCCTAGTTATCCTTCTGTGAATATTGCTAGAAATTCTTAAACTTGGAACCTTTTTAAAGTCAGTTTTGTCATCCAGTTCTGCATCTTTTTATGACTATTGACAATAGAACAAACTAAACTCAAAGTAGAAGCATGTGAAGCCAGGCCCTTATACAGGGATATGCCTAAATATAAAATTTGTAATCTCCACTTAACAGCCCTATACAAACCCACAATAATACAGCTATTTATTATGTGTAAACAGGCAGCTTTTTGACCTGCACTAGAGGTTAACAGTTTGCATTCCTAATACTTCTGATTAGAAAAACATAGCTTTATTATAATGTGTTATAAGAAAAAAGCTTTTTGATACCTTTTGCCCCACTTCACCATAAGCTGATTGGAAGCTTAGAAGGTGATTGGCAATTGCCTATAAAGCAGACTATATAGTAGATCACATGATCTGCACAAGTACTCCCAACATTATCTTTTGCTTTCTTAAATATAGTGATAGTTATATCTCCTACAATAAGTATTCAAAACACATTTATTTTGTACACTGTTTTACTACTTTAAATTTAAGGATAAATAAATATAATGAGTGAACTCATCAGCTATTTTCTGACAAAGGAAGACCATAAAGGCACTTAATGTATTGACCGCAAACATTATCACATTAACAACAGCAGCTAATATAGCAGGTTATATAAATAGAAAATAAATCAAGCTTTAAATGAAAATTGCTGACAAGATTAGACAAATGTTGCTATTATAAAAGGCAGATCCTCATGTGTACAGTATAATAATAATATTAATGCATAATAATGCTCACATTCTAATAAATATCTATATTCAGTTTCAATTTTTTTTTCTGTTCAACTGAATGGCAGCAGTTCTAAACTTGTATTGTAAATAAGAGGGGAGGGTATTGTAAATCCTGTAAAACTTGTGTCAGAAGAGCTATTTGTGTGCTGATAGAAAGCTCAACAAACAAACAAATAAATATATAGTTAAAATACATATACAGAGACAGTTTTAGGGTATGGCAAACTTAACAATTGCCCAAAACCTCCTTTACTCAGGGCCCCAACTGACAGAAAGGCAGGATGTGCAGGAAGCTCCGCTCTTATATTTAAAAAAGCCCTGTACAAATATCGGTGATTAGACACTAGAAGAAAAAAACAATATAGAATCATATTAAGTAGTGCATTTGTTGGCTGACTCGTGTACTTGTGATGCAAAAATGTTCTACATAGCAGGAGGCAGGACCATAATGAACAGCTAGGAAATATGGTCTCTTTACCATGCATATTGATTTGCTTAACATACATATCTAAGCTAATTTATTAGAATACAAATAGCACTATTTGAGGTATCTTGAACGTGCATGGTAGCAGGACATTTGACTATAAAGGAGAGGAAATATAAAGCCAGTCCAATATGTAACAATATTTTCCTAAAAAAATTGGCAGGTGGATTAAAAATGTTTTTTCTGATTATAACTTTTGATTTTGAGAAAAACTACGTATGTTTATATAAAAAATGTTTCTACTTCTCCCCATCATCTCACAGCAAATTTGGTAAAAATATTTCAGGGGCTAGGCAATTAAATAAAAATTATCCTTAATTTTATGAAAATTCATCCGAATTTACCCAGCCTTCCTTTTCATTTTAGAACTCAGGACCCCAGGACAGTTAATAACAAACCTGCAACCATTAGTTTCTACACTACCTGGGCTCTATTTTACCCATCTGTGTAGGGGGAGCCATCTAAACCCCATCCCTGCGTTCCTGTACAATATATACTATATATATATATATATATATATATATATATAAAATAAAGAATCCTTATTTTCTATTCTTCCTACTGGAAAAAAATGACAGCAGGAATATGAATGTAATTTCTGTTTTCATCATTGCTTCAGCTGCTTAGCTTCTTGTTGTAGTCACGTCCTTTTACATTCATGTAGTTTACTGTAGCTACATGGGATTACACATAGCAGCTCATTCCTACCAGCATGCAGGTAAAACATGCACATGGAACACTGTAGCCAGAAACAACTGGTTCTATTTTTTTTTGCACATAAAACTTAGTGGGCCATAAGGGAAATCACCTTGTTTCTGTCATGGCACTACTTTGGCAAGCTCAGCCCAGTGCTGTTGTTTTAAATAAGCCCTAAAATGGCATGGACACCCAAAGAGTAGGGTTGTTTTATTATCTATATGAGTGATTAGTTACTGTGGAGAAAGGGGATTGTGTCTGTACAGGCATCTTTGAAAGGAGCTTTAACATGATCAAACTTATATGAGATTTTAGTAATTAACCTCAATATGTTACAATAGCCCATTAGCATAAGTAAGTGCTACTTTAATGTCTGTTCCTGCAGCAATATTTTCTGACTAATGTTAACATGTCCTTTAACTGTATTACTTTAAATACCCACTGTAGAAATATTTTGCTTTTATTCTTGTCATATTGGGTTGCAAATGTTACAAACTTCTTACATTTGTAGATGCTGAGTGCATTTTCTTAATTGGCAATATGCTATTTTATAAGTAAATTTAAAAAATCTTGTTCAAACTAAAGTATCCTTTGCAAATCATTTAACTGAATAAGTAGAGTGTATGACTTATAATTAATGGGCTTCTTTAATGGGCCTTTAGGGTCAATTCCCCCTAGGCACTGCATGATGCCCGTCTTATCCCCAGGTAATACAGAAATTTCATAGACATCATATTCTCTAAAATAGCAATGGAAGAACCTTAGAGTTCCACAAAACCCTAGTTAGGAAAACTGGTGTATGTTTTTAATTTGGATGTTTGGTGCATTCTCTATTCACTTGAATAGGCTTCATTAATAATTAGCAATTGTATTTTAGGCAGCACCAGAAATCAGATATTTCTACATTCTGGTGTGACTAATTTATCCGATCTGCAGCCTAATACTGCATGTTTCCTGCACTAGCTGTAGGCTCTTGCATTTTACCGGATATTATTAATGAGGGTACATAAGTGGGTGGCAGATATTTACCTTTCTTTATACTCCTGTTGTAATTTTAGATTGGAAGTATTCCATATTAGATTGAAGCAGGTGCCTTCATTATACACTTATACAGAAGAAGACATTTACAGCAACTAATTAGTTTAAATGAAAGAGAAAATTCCTGATTAATATGTCCAAAAGCTTCCACATATCATAAAGAAAAGAGCTTCATATACCCAAGGGTCTCAATTCCAGATAAAGATAAAAATACAGGATCCATTTCCCAAGCACTAGATTTTCAGAAAAGATCAAGTGCAGCTCATTTGCCAGCCCATTAGTCCATCTGTTCTTCTTTCTTCATGCTTCTCATGAATTTACATCAACATCATAATAAATATGAATGTCTTCACATTCCATTTTCTATCATTATCTTTTGAAAATCATGCATTTTGTGATTTTAGGCCATTAGACATTTAAATATTTTTCTTCTTGATATTTATATTTTTGCTGATAAGCTCCAACACATCACAAATTCTGTTCAGATTAAAATGAAAAAAGTAAGCTTTGCAGTTTTTTTGTGGTCAGTAGAAGCTTAAGGCTAACAATAATGGTTGCACCATAGGGGTTGTGGCAGCATCTAATATGCACAGATAAAAGTAAAATCAAAGTTTAATAGCACTTAGCACATTTTTAAAAGTCTTTTGACGATTTTTGCAATTTCGATAATTAGTGTTTCTTACTCTCAATAAATAAATTAGATGTACTAAAGAAGTACTAAAACAGTCTTTTAGTTTTAATTATTCACATGTATTGTTTCTAGTGGCTAGACATATTCATCGGAATTACCAGTTACATTTAATGGATATAGATATTACAAACCCCTCCTTTACATTTTTCAAAATGTATTTGAGAAATCAAACTGGGGGACAAACATCATCTTCCAAAAAGCCATTAAGAGGTCCAGACACAAACTACTTTGGCAATATAATTTTAGAAGGTTCCAAAAAATCAGAAAAAGAAAGGAAAGCATGTCAATCACACACAATGAGTAGACAATCAAGAAGTAACAATTAGGAAGATCATCAAGTGAGTTGAAAACATAAGGGTGCTTCTTAGAGGACAAAAAAATAAATACGGAAGAAATAACATATGTTAGAGTGTTCAGTCTGGAGATCTTGCAGTAAATACCATTGTTACCTGTAACCGATACCATAAGATAACATCTTTGGTTCATCTATTTCGAAGAATACTATCCAAATAGCTCAAATGTTATGTTATTTGTCATATTGGTCTCTAAGGTGGTAGGTCTATTTGTTCTCCTGATTAATTTTGACAAACCATCCACTGAATGTAGGAGCACTGGGTTTTTACCACAGCAAAGGAAAAACATTGACCAGATGATCACTTGGAACTCTATACCATCTCTTTTCTATCAGTAAACATATTTACACATAATGTTTGAGTCTTTGGGCCTGATTTATTAATACACTGCAAGACTGGGGAAGATACACTTTAAATGGTGAACCTGGATGATCGAGAAAAACTTGCTAAAAGTGGTAACCCCGAGTCACATTTGGGGTAGGTAAAGCAGCGGTAATAATGATAAATAAAGCGTTTCCTTATTCGCCGGCATCCTCCTCCGTTCTGCTTCAGTCATCGCATGGCTCCTCTCTTCCTGTCCTCCCCCTGCAACAGCGTCTCTGTACTGATGAGTCACCGGAGGAGTTCCCGTTGACGTCTGTTCATTCGGGTGTTGCCGGTGGGCGTGGCCAGTGGGTAATTAAAATTTTTTGTTTTGGATTCATGATTTTGTGTTTCAAACTTTATTTTACTCGGATTCTTGTTTGGACATATTCTGGTGAGTTATGCCTAAGAATTACAGGCCTACAATGAAAAAAATTTTTCAGGAAAAAAATGTACCGCTTTTAGACCTATAAATCCAGAAAGAATTGAACCGCTAGGGAGGTTAAAAGTCATTTGCTATTTGTTAGCATATGTTTTAAATTCTGGACCAGATCCATCCCAGGTTTGCTGGATCAGTCAGGTTCACTGATGACATTGTATCCTCTCCAGCCTTAGAGAGATTTAATAAATCAGGCCCTACTTTTCAGGATACCTAAATAGTTCCCAAGTTGTCCTTTAAATATAGATTAATTAATTAGGTAGATGCTTAGATGTGAGCAAGTTTTTATATCTGCTATATCATTTATCATATACGTTTTGTAATTTTGTTTTATTCTTTGTAACATTTATAGATATAACTGCTTTCCCAACCTTTTTTAACATGGGAGAGCCTTGAACTAATCTTCCGGTCGTAGGGATCTCCTAATATTATTACTATAACCATGACTCATACTGCTTTGCATAGGAGTCATGCCTATTTCCTCTTTCCACGGTAAGCTTCTAACCAAATCTTCTTTAAAGTATGGAGATCCAGCCTTTAAATTTAAGATGAATTCTATAATTGGAATTACCAATGCATTTAATTTCTAGATACTAAACACCAAGCATCTGCTAGGACAATTTAAACTCAGATAAGGAACACTACCATAGCTTTGAAGCAGAAATTACAGCAGAAACTGCAGTGTGAGCACTTTGTTTTAAGTCCTTTTTTAAGCAGATTCCCTCTAACTTCTAAACCCCCCAACCTTCTGTTAAGCTATCTGCTTATGTAAGCAACAGTAGCTAATTATTGCATCATCTCTCCCTGCACTTTGCAAATAACCATGCTTTTCTGTGCCATTAATATAATATTGTACTTCTTTTACATAGGTTACAGCCGTTACAGCCAGTGGGTAATGTCTTAGCTGAGTGTAAAGGACACTAATGTATACGAGACTAAATGACTATTGATGGTTTCATTCTATCTTGTAATTCTTATTGATGAGTAATTGAGATTTATCACACCAAAAAAGCTTTTTGTGCTATGTTGTATCTGTCTTAGTTACCATGTGAACAAG
>NC_092861.1:51229036-51232375 GCF_032062135.1 Pyxicephalus adspersus
ATCTCTTTGCATATCTGTAAGAGTGACAGTTTTTCCACTGGCTAGCAATATAAGAGACATTCTTACCATTAATCATCACAAAACATGTATTTTGTGCTTTGAATATTAATATTGCCAGGGGTTCCCTGAGACCTGAAAGGATTTTAGGGCTAGCCCATGTTAAAAAGATTAAACTGCCTTGGTATAATACAGACGGAATTGCTATTTTGTTATTTAATTTTGTATTTAATAAAAAGAATATCTGTAGCATTTGAAGCATGGAAGCATATTGATTTAATTGAGCACATAAGCAACAGAGGTCACTGTTAAGCTGTTTCAAATGCTCAGCAAAGTGGAGTGGCTCTACTGACAACCCAGCAAGATCTCCTAATGGATTGGGTATACTTGTAATGAGGCATACTAAGGCAGATTTGTCAGGCAGCATATTTTTGGAAATATCAAAATTAAGCCATATTCAAAAAACATCCTAAACCACTAAAATCCCAAGGTACACATGGCTTGGATGTTGCCCTCCATCAGTGCAGGAAATGTATAAATACTATTGGTATTTGGTGATAAAATAAGGGTTTAAACCTCTACAGTCCCACCATAGACGATAAAGACAGTAGCAGCTGGACATAGAGGTACCCCTAAAAACAAACTGTCACATCATTAAAACATTAATGCTTTGGTTTGCTGACATGTGACCAATGAGATATAAACACTTAATATTAGCTAAAAGTGTATAGCACCAGGGGCACGGTCTAGACATGACATAGTACATGTCCCTATTTAATGTACAGCGCTGCGTAATATGTTGGCGCTATATAAATCCTGTTTATTAATAATAATAATAATAATAATAATAATAATACACTAGACATGTATAGTACATATTGATGTCTTGTACTCTGGTTACAATTTCATTTCAGTTAACCAGTTGCATCATCTCTCCAATAAGAGCACAGTCCCCAGAGATAGACTCCTTTGAGGGAATGAAGTGTTCGGAGCCTGAAGTAAGTTTTGCAACACAGCAATAGTTTTTTCTGGAGCTCAGTTTGACTACCTCTCTGTCTCTGATGTCATTATGTGTTTGCAGCACTAGATGGTCCCAGTCAGCACTTCATTCTGAAACCCATATGTATAAAAGATTTTCAGTTTCCAGCTTCTTGAGTTCTTCAAATGGGTACCTTCAGTCGCTGCTGTCTTCTTCATCAAGGGTGAAGGTTTCTGACCTCCCTCAAATTTGGAACACATGATAAAAAAAATGCTCCTCTCCATGACTGTAGTAACATCAATATCTTAAATCTGAGACACATTATCAGAAAATCTTCATAGCAATAATAATGATAACACACAGCAGCCAAACCAGATTTTAGCGTTCAGTTTTGTATAGCCATAACAAAATACAATGCTTTCTGATTGGTTGCTTTGAATTCATATTCCTTGCAGTTTGTTTCTTACTTTATTACCTTAATTAAAGATCAGGAAAAGAATATAGGCTTTACTTTTCTCTAAAGCAATCTTACTTTTTTATGTAGCCAGACATATCAAATATTTTTTTTGCGTAATTGAAAAATACCACTAACAATCTATTTTGTGAATGTTTATGGGAACATACCTAGATTGTTTTTTACAATAGCATGTGTAGCTGAAATTGCATGAATATACACAAAACAACCAATGTACCTCAGTGTACTTTTTTCTCATTATTATAGTATTGGGTTTGTGCACAAATCCATAAACAAATATCAGCTTGCATAATAATTTGATCTGTAATTTAGCAACAGTTCAGTGGGCTTTAGATTTGTAGTACATATGCACTGCTCTCACAAGAATTAACTGTTGTTCAGTTCCACTTGAAAAGTCTGCACTTTGTTCGTAAATGTAATGTATTCTGCTTTCATGTGTTAATGAAAGATTTATTGGACCCCTTCATTTGATATGTGAGCTCACTGTTATACAACCATGTAGTGCAGATATTTCATGTGGAACACCATTTACATCCAGAGCTGTAATTCAAGGGGCACTGTAAATAGAAAAAAAGATGTGTTTTATCACAATTAATGATTTTTTTATCTGATTGCTGACGTTTTACTAGTATCTTATAGATACCCTGAACCTTGAAGCCAGGAATAGTTTACATAAACCAAATAGCCAAATTCAACAATTTACAGTACTTAGACTTGTGTAAGCATCTTTAACTATGAATAACTGTTTGAAAATGTTTATTTGCACTGTACAACCTTATTATTATTACCTTTATTTATTAAGCACAAATATATTTTGCATTGCTGTACAATAAAACAATAAAAAAGGGTTGTAGATGACACAGCTATAAAAGACAAATACAAGCAATGACATTATGGTGGGGGGGGATAGGAAAATTAGGACTTTTTTATAGTGAAAAAAAATCCCTCTTGTTTTTACGGCTGCATCAGTAAAGCCTGGAGGGGGAACTTGCATCCCTCTGGGGTACTTGTGTCCCCCTTCCCAGGAGGCTGTGCACTAGTATTTCTGTACAGCATGCCCAAGATCTGACATGCATCAAGGGGCTTTCTGACAATGTAAAAAAAAGTGCTCAATCTCATGCACATGGCATGCATGGAAGAAGACACGTCATTGGAATTCATGTATGCGCAGTGTGAGTTAGGGTGACGTAAAGAAGAACCCAGAAGAAAGAAGAAAAAAGATAATAGTGCTGAATAGAATGGCGATTTCTGGAAAGAAGAGGGGAGCCGAGACAGTGGGAGACTCACTAGGCTTGGTTTGTGGATTGATTGAAAGCTTTTCACTGGTAAAGGTAAGTGATATTTTTCTCTTTGGGAAAGTTCCACTTTAAAGAAAACTCCTCTGGTAAATATAAGTGCTGCCGTAGCTGAGCCCTTCTTTTGCTGATGCTAGTTAATTGCCTGTCATAATGATCCTGAGTGACTGATGGGAACAAGTATGCAGAAAAGGAGATCTGGTTTCACTTTAACCTTACTGGCTGAATGTTTGTTCTTGTCAGGGATTCAGGAAATATTACATTTAGTGACAAAAATCTTTTTCAGAATTACATCAACAATTTTAGGTCATTAATAATGATCACAAATGGAGGAATTTCCCCTTACTTCCTGTTGAACGGCCATAAATCACCTTTTTCTATCAAATTGTTATTACTGTATTTGTCTTCCTTTCTCTGTGACAACTGCTACTCTATTTTCCTTGACACAGAGATGGGTATTATTCTAAAATCTATCCAATCATGTAACAGCCAAAAAAAAAAGTACAGAAGTATTTATTCTTCCCAGGTCTGTACCACTATAATAGTACTGTCCTGATCCTCTGGCTAATGACATTTCCATATGGACTGGTTAA
>NC_092861.1:51233674-51243538 GCF_032062135.1 Pyxicephalus adspersus
TCCTTTTATGATGGTAAAAAAGTTTGTTCATTAATTTGGGGTTTCCTTTTAAAATAAAGGGGAGTAAATACCAGCTTGCCACCTCCTACCACTAAGTGGTGTGTACTAAGTGCAGATGCCAGTTCCTGAGATTTATGTTTTCATGTTTTCCTTTATTATTCAAAGATAACTCAATTAATATCACTGACACAATATTAGGATGGTATTTTTAAAGGAAGATATGAAAATATGGTATGAGGTGTCGAGAAATTGGTAATCTGTGTAGCAGTGTGTTTAAGAATGAGAACCTTTCATGTTCAATGAATCTTGCAACAAATATCAGGAGCATTCAGGTGTGTGTAACCACAATGCCAAGAGAGAAATACCTCAGCAATTATTTTAGAGAAGCAATTGTTGCTGCCCATCAATTTGGGATGGGTTATAAGGCCATTTACAAACAATTTGAAGTCCATCATACTGTATTAAAGCTTATTCACAAGAGCAAAACAAAGATAGTTAAACATAATTATAGTTAATTAAAGATAGCTGCCAAGTGTCCCATGAGTAGAAGTTGCAGTAAATTAACCCCAAGGTCAGACCATTCAATGCGTAAAGAAAATACAAAAATACCTTGGTCTATTCAGTTCAAAACTGATTGAGCATCTCTCCATGCAAAGACTGCAACAAATAGCCATACGATTTACAGTTAGGGCGAGCAGGAGGGTTGCTTCTTGCTGAGGTATACACTTTTAGGTGCCCTGTTCATATAAATCAGATAACGAGGCCTAAGCTGCTGAATATCTGCACAATGTGATGAGCAGAAAGCACCATTATTATTATTATTATTATTAAACAGGATTTATATAGCGCCAACATATTACGCATAACACAAAGCACATTATTATTTGACCTCTATCACCCCTACTGACCCATGAAGCCTGCTGAGGGCCCTGCTCTGGGCTTAGATTACTAACTCTAAATAAAATAAAAAAATAACTTATATTAAATAAGCAACATAATAATGTTTGATAAATAGCAAGCAATAAAAAAGAAAGCTGAAATCTATCTATAATGTCATATTTATATAACAAGTTTAATTTGTTTTGTTATTGTTTTCTTTTCAGCAATGACTATCTTTTTCTTTATGGTATACTTTTAGAAAAAGAATTGTTTTGTTTATGAACTGTAGCCATCTGTGTAGTTTTTATTCCATGTTCATTGTGATATTATCTCAGACTTATTCAAGCTGTGGGTTTTGGTGCTGAGCCAGTAATCCCACAGGACATTTTTTTGAAGATGTTTGTCCTCCAGTAACGGGAAGCAATGGGTGGCTTTTATTTACACAATGTGTAGTTCTCTCCTGAGAGTGCACTCTGCTTAATTATCCCCACAGTACCTTTAGATTTTCATGTTGTGATATGTGTGTATTAGCTGATACCAGGGAGTGATCTGCTAACATGGCTGCATGTGGCTCTTTGTCGCTAACGACCTTTACAAGGTATGTTGATTTGAGCACCTATACATTAACTCCTGCTGTGAAGTAGGGCACTCTGGTAACTTAGGAAAGTGACTTTACTGTATTCTTATTTTTAGGAAAATCTATGTACTGTGCACTGCACAGCATTTTGTTCAGGGAAGATATGGCTGAGATATTGCATAAGCACATATGTTTGCCTGTGAAATTCAAAAAGATGGCTAATGTTGAAACAATACAAGTATGAGAAGTTGCACTAGTGATACAACCATATGACCAGCAGTATTTGTAATAGCCACTACTAATTCATATACATAAGTGAGCCAAGGGCTAAAACCTCAATCAACAATGTTTTTTTCCTATTGCCCTAAAAAAAAAGCATTGTTATGATATGTTGGTTAGGCAAAAGTAGCCTTCATGCTCAATTTTGTTTATCTGGTATGTGATTTATTTTTTTTTAAATTAGGTTAATGTATTCTGTATACCATTTCTGTCCAACTTTGCCTACGAAAGAGCATTGAGTAGAATGTTCTTACATCAGATATTTACACACACTAACACCCATGCTTTTAACCTTTCTGCCAGTCATATCCAAGTCATATTCTATGTAATACTGCATGTTACCACCCTGGACAGCTGTCCATCTTTTTGATGGAATTTGAATATGTGTTTCAGTTTATGATCTGCCATTAAATTTTGAGCATAAAAAGGTACCTTTATACCAATATGTCAGTACCTTTTTTGCCTTAGTTATACCAAATAAGCCATGACTAGTCTTCATGAGGGTTTGCCACCAGATGTAAAATATGGATATGATTCAAAAGCTCAAAATCTACCAATGTGTCTTAGTATTTAATATTATTAATATTATTATTATTATTATTATTATTATTATTATTATTAATATTAAATAGGATTTATATAGCACCAACATATTACACAGCGCTGTACATTAATTAGTAATAGACTGGAGTACTAGAAGAAAATCTGCTTTAACATTATGCAGTGTACCGAATATGTTTGCATGTTCTACCTGTGATTGTATGAATTGCCCCCATGCACTTAGACGTATGAGTAAGGTAGGGACATCAGAATGTGAGCTCCTCTGAGAGACAGTGACAAGACTGTGTAACAGTAGATGAAGTCAAAGCTAAATAAGGTTTTTTATTGCGTTTACAAATTTTTATTTTGTGTTTACAAAATAGTATTTTTATTTGTGTTTACAAAGCCCTGACATATTATGCAGCACTTTAAAAAGTCCATTTTCATTACACTTACTGTCCCTGAACGGAGCTCACAATCTAATGTCATAGTCACGTGTAATAAAAGTCTAAAGACATTTTTTTTTTCGAAAGCCAATTAACCTAAATACATGTATTTTGGTATGTGAGAGGAAACCCATGCAAACACAGGGAGAACATATTACCTCTTTACAGATAGACTCCTAGCTGGGATATGACCTGGTGCTGCAAAGGTGGGCATTTTACCTACTGATCCATCAGTGCTGCTAAATAAATAACCTACTTGTGCAAAGCAAAATTGCTAACCAATTATTTACCATTGTAGCTAAAAATAACAAAAAAGACTGGCTACATTGTAAACATTTTACATAATTACATAGTCAGGTTGAAAAAAGACATAAGGTTATCAAGTTCAACCTCTAAATAAATAACCATATCCCAAATTTAAAATCTTATGGACATAGTTGGTTCAGAGGAAGGCAAAAAAAAACCCTGGTACAATTTGCTCCAGTAGGGAAAAACAATTCCTTCCTGATTCCATGAGGCAATCTGATGTTCCCTAGACCAATAGTCTGTTATTTTTACTTTAAATCTTTAATACCCAGTTATTTTCTGTGCTTCTAGAAAAGCATCCAGCTTTCCTAAAGCAATCAGTAGAACTTGCTGGGACTACTTCCTGAGGGAGCCGATTCCACATTTTCACAGACCTTACAGTGAAGAATCCCTTCCTTATCCATAGCTCAAACTTCTTTTCCTCCAGACGCAAAGAGTTCCTCCTTGTTCTTTGTAACACTCTTAAAGGTAATAGTTGGGAAGAGAGTTCTCTAAATGAACTGTTTTTATGTTTATACAGAGTGATCATATCTACTCTTAATTGTGTCTTCTCAAGGAAGAATAGATTCAGTTCAGCTAATCTCTCCTCAAAGTTGAGCTCCTCTACTCCTTTTATTAGTTTAGTTTCCCTTCTCTGCACTCTCTCCAATTTGACAATCTCCTTTTTGTGAACTGGTGACCAAAACTGAACTGCATTTTCCAGATGTGGTCTGACCATTGCTTTGTACAGGGGCAGGATTATGTCTACATTTCTGCAGTCTATTCTTCTTTTAATTCAGGAAAGTAACATTGCATGCTATAATTAAGTCTATGATCTACCAGAACCCCCAGATCCTTTTCTGTTTCTGATTCCCCCAAATGTATTCCCCCTAGACAGTATGAACCATGCACGTTGTTAGCTCCCAAGTGCATAATTTTACATTTCTCTATATTAAAAGTAATTTGCCACTTGGCTGCCCAATCAAACAGTACATCCAGGTCTGCTTGTAGATTATAGACATCCTAATTCCATTACATAGTTTGGTGTCATCTGCAAACACAGAAATGGTACGTTTATTCCCAAATTCTATATCATTTATAAAGATGTTAAACAGTAAAGGTCACAAAACTGAACCCTGGGGTACACCACTAATAACCTTAGACCATTCAGAGTATGAATCATTATTCACTACTCTCTGGATGCGATCTTTAAACCAGTTCTCTATCCATTTACATTGACATTTCTAAACCTATCAACCTTAACTTACATATTAACCGTCTGTGGGGTACAGTGTTAAATGCTTAAGCAAAGTCCAAGTACACTATATCAACTGATATTCCACTGTCTAAATGTTTACTTACTTCCAAGAAAGAAATGAAGTGAGGTGGTTTCAGGAGGAGGGGTGTGTTACAGTACTGTGAGGCCACTTTTTAATTTGTTTGGCCCTATAATTCGCAGATTACATTTAGTTCATATATATTCATTGTATCTTTTTATATCAGCACTTTGCATTTTAAAACTAACTAGTGTATTTTTAATTCAAGTTTTTAATCATTATAAAGTAAAGAAATTGTGCAAACCTGAGTTACAATTTTGAGTAAATAGTTTACACACCACTGACCCCCCCTATTTTATCAGCTTGCATTGTGTTGTTACTAGAACTGTGCTGCTCTATACCAAGTAAAAAAAAAACTTTTCAGAAGTTAGATATCCAATTAAAATAGAGTAAATGGAGCGTAGCACACTAACACTATTTAAACTATCGTGTCTGTATCAAATCTCATCAAAATATCTTAGCACTAGTGTGAAACCTAAAGTTCAGAGTGATTCAGCTCTATGCTGTTCCCTTTATATTTTAAAATAACCAGTACTGAGAGAAAAATAGAAGTTTCCATAGCTGCTTCCAAGAACATCAGTTGCCTGGCTTTCTCAGGTTTTAATCATTTTTGCATTTCTGGCCTGCAATGTGTATGCAAATCAGAAGAGTCATGACTCCTTATCAGCATTTGTGTTCCTGGTTGGTGACTCTAAAACAGCATGATGGGTTAGTATAACAATAATGCAAATAGCATTTTTAGAAGAAAAAGTCAACTATGACAGCCCCCATTTTCATTTAATACAGTGTATATTAAAACCTTCCAAAATCTGAAACAAAAATATATTTAAGTCCATAGACAATAAAATCTCAATGTAGCAACAATAGAAAAAAATGTGTTACCATTCTGGAAAAAGCGTGTTATTTACGTGTGAGGTAGAGGCAGATCTATATTCATACAGCTATAGGAGTATGTGAACACAATAACTTTTTTTTCGGGGGGGGGGATTTGTGGGGTTAATGCCAACAGGTATTCAAGCAATAGGATCTTTATTCTCAGCTATGTGACTGTATTTTTAAATCTTATTGGACTCATTGGTTACTGGACAGGCCAATGACAAGTTATGGTGTTTTCAGTAAGTCAAAAAGCAATGTAAACCAGTCGATAAATTCAGCCACATTGCTTGTTTTACTAATCACATTACTAGTTGCCGTTGTATATTACCTATTTTACATTTTAAAGTACAGGTAGTCTTTAATCAATCCTTTTTACTTTAAAGAGGCCTAAGTGTATTATATACATTGAATTAAGAATTTCATAAATAGCTTTATCCTATGATAGTAATACACAAGGTGAAAAGGTTGCTGGTAAACTTCCAACAAAATAACTATATGACAGTCTCCTATAAGATATTTATTTTAGTTGTTTATTTATGTGCATTTTTGGAGAAATGTTCCCAAATATGTTATATATACAATTATGTGTCAGCAATATCATAATATATTGTACCTGTCTAGGAATACATACAGGAGACTTCCAGAAATCAAAGCAATATCTTTATACTGTGTGGGTTATATTGCAGTCTTCAGCAAAATCTGCTGCTTCTTCTGAACATCCTAAAGTACCACTTATTGCTCATCATAGGAGAGTGGCAGAAAATAGTTTGAGAGCCAAACCAAAACCTCTGTGTGATTTTTAAATTATTCTAGCCTTCTCATAAGAGCTGAAGGGGCTCTGGAACTTAACAAGGTGTGCTTGCTGACAGCTTTATGTTTTTTACCTGAATAAGGCATATGGAAATTCATTTCTGATAAGAAGTAGCTAATTCCACTGGTAAGAGAGGAAACATCTGTCTGTGCTCCACCCTCACTCTTGCCTTGGTTCAAATTCCAGCTGTTAAAATCATAAGCCCACCTGCCCTTTTTGTTCGCTTTATCCCTAATAGATTTCCGCAGCAGCATTTAAAGTGTTTAGGATATTATTGAAAGCTTTCTCTGCTTCCCCTGTCTCCTGCTGCCTGCCATCTGCTTGATGTACTGCTCTGCAGAACAGAGGGAAACACCTGCACACAGTGCTGGACAGGGGGAAGATTCTGCCATGCTGTAATTACCGCCAAGTGCTGTTTATCAGTTTTTAATAAATCCTGCACCTGCTGAATCAAGCAAAGTCTCCTTATGTCCACTTTTTTTGGAATTGCATGTTTAAAAATGTCATACTGGTCTCATATGCTTGCTTATGACTTATGACAGCCCAGTAAGGATATGCAATTTATTATTAACATATATACATGGTAAAACGAAAGGTCCAATAAAATATTTTGGATGTTTATGCAGACATTATTACACATAGTGTGGAATTTAACATATGTATCATACTGCCTACACTATGAAGCATAAAAGAATGTAGAAGATATATACATACCATACAATATTGTAATCAATTAAATATTAAATTGTATTACAAATATTAAATAGAGAGACAGAACAGAAAAACAGTGCACAGCAGAAGGAAATGTGTTTTGGATTATCTTTGTAGTAAAATGATTTCCACATAATGCCCCCTGCAGCCTTTTCCCAATATACAGCCCTATAGCAAACCCAACCTGGCTCTATAAATAGACAGTAAGGATCCATCCGCAAATACAAAAAGAGCATCCTGTTCTTTGGTATACCGTGGTGATGTGTTCTTGCTTGCTCCTTATCATATAATATGTATTTTTTATTACAATAGGATACATTTTGTAAAAAGAAGTAAGCTGTGTTTCAAAAAAAAACAAAAAACTTTGATACTTTGTTTTTGTATTTTTTTATATTAATATGTATTATATTATTATTTTTATATATATATATATATATATATATATATATATATATGAGGGAAAACTGAAGTGCCCACAGAAATTCCACACAAACACAGGGAGGACTTGATAACTCCTTGTAGATGAGTCCTCTTAGGTCAATTTGCAACATTTTAAATATATATTTCAATATATAGTTTCAACAAATAAGCACAATTGGTTGTCACTACATAACAGAGCATGCTTGCAGACTTATTGGTATGATCATCAGCTTTTAAGGATTTGGGTTTGATCTACTTTAGGTTTTTTAATTATAATTGTATGACCAATTATAAAGCTGTATGGATTAATTGTAAACTAGCTAAGAAATTGGCCAGTCAGATACCACACAGTAAGGATTGCTGATGCTATTGTACAGTGACTGCATCTGCTTGCTTATAAGATTTTGGTAGTTGCTGGTTGCTGTTGTCATGTTATGCTCTTTTGCCATCTTAAGTCAAACTACCTTCAGCTGGGAAAGGTGGTACCAGGTAAATTGCTGATTTCCCAAATGCTATTCTCCTGAGTATCTATCTGTATGTCTGATCTATAGAGTAGGTAAAGAGTAACTTACCATAACATAAATAGTAAAAAATTGCAAGCAGAAACCCTGTGTCATTAATAACAGGTCTGGTATGACCATAACACTTTGGGGTGTAGTTGGAACAATCTACCAAAAAGTTTAAACCTTGTAAACTACATTTTACATAAAACTTCTCCTGTAAGCTAATGGGTTGTGTAATAGTGGTGATTTGGCACTGCGTCTAGATGAAACCTTTATAGATGTTCTCGGCATTCATGTGTGTCAAATACGTCTGTTAAGTGAAGTGTTTTTCCCATGTGCCCTTTTAGATGGAAGTGCTGAAATAGGGCATTGATGTCAGAAATAAAATAAAAAGAAGAGCAACAACTTAAAGGGTGAGAATCAAAGTGTTAGTTTGATGGAATGGGATTGAATTCCCTAGGGACAATTGTGAACCCGTATCCTATAAATGTGGTATCAAAGTGTTCTGTTATTTTCAGGGATGTTTAATAAAGTGTCTTGTGCAAACCTGGGGCTAAAGTTACAACTGAAGACTCACATTTTGTTCATGAAAACAAAATGGAAATATTTTTTTTTATCATAATTTATAGATGTTAGTAAGCATTTAAAAATTGTGCTTTACAGTCCTAATTGCAATTTGTTTCAGCTATGAAATGGAAATCACTCATAGCTCAATGGTTATAATTATCATGTTAATATATTCTTTTAACCCAAACATTATAATTACAGTTGTCAATTTATTTGTTTTTGTATCTAGAAAATAGCTATATTTTAATATTTGTTTTCCAGTTATGAAAAAACATCTAAAAAAGCCAGCACACTTCTGGAAAAACATTCTTTGGACAGATAAAACCAAGATTAATATGATCTGCATTGAGAAATTTCACTGCTCAAATTGTTGATATATAGGGCCCGATTTATTAAAGATCTCCAAGGCTGGAGAGCATACACATTTATCAGTGAAGCTGGGTGATCCAACGTAAACCTGTCATGGATCTGTTCTAGGATTCAAAACATTTGCTAGCAAATAGTAAATGATTTTGAAGAAATGTATTCCAGATTTGCTGAATCACCCAGCTTCACTGAAAGAGTAAGCTTAGTTCCTACATGCAGGACTTACTTAGGTTTTATACATTGAATGAGTGTGTGGGATTTTATGGAAGATGTAAAAAACCTGTTTAGTATGTGATATCATCGTTTAATGTGGACCAGCTGTAAATCAATGTGGATCTGTAAATCAACATATACAAAGCTATACATGTTAATGGTGCTAAAGGCTCCACATTGTGACACATGCATGGCAAGACACAATAAAATGAACCTTTGGGAAGTCTAAAAGTATTATAAATACACAAATGCCAACATTAGGTCTAAACAAACTCACTCATTGAAGGTCATTAGGTCAATTTTATGAAGTTCTATGTTTAATATGACAGATTAGCAAGAAATACAAGTAATTGTACTTTATTTTATTGTATTTTCGCTTGCTGGAGTACAACATCTCAACCTTCTTAATGTTAAAATTACAAAAACTATTCTTTCCTCTTTGATAGCTGCATATAAACAAATATCCCCCTATATTTTCTTGTTACTGCTACTCCAAAAATACACCATCTCCTTAACTGTCATATTGTGTGTGAAGTCCCTCAAACCCAAGTGCAACAGTTACCCGCCTATGTAGCTACAGAGTGTTTTGTCCTACCTACCTAGGTAAATAATGTATTTCAGCTACAGAAATCAATAAATGTGAGCATGAGCAATTAACCTTTTGTTCTTTCAACTGCATCTCCTTTTTTTGTTATACATGTCTCCCAATGACTATACAAAAAAACTGCATTTGGTTAGCATAGCTGATATTTATTTGGCCAAAAAGAACAAAGATAACCGACTGGGAGATAAATGGTCTGTCATTCAGCACATTCCACAAGCTTTTCAGCCTCCTGTTTCGCGTGTCTTTATGTTCTCTCACTTTGCAGTGTAATATATCGTTATTGCTGTTTAGTCCTCATATGAACTTCCACCATAGAAATAAATAAAGTTGAAGAAGCCAGTTTTTTCTTGGCTCATTCCAATGTGAAAAGAAATATGGGCTATTAAGAGCAATGAAAACAGTATTTTCTGCATGCCTCTGCTGTACTTGGTGAGAGCTAGGTTCTATATT
>NC_092861.1:51243971-51273773 GCF_032062135.1 Pyxicephalus adspersus
CTCCAAAATACGCCCCTACTTGTACCCGGAGACCACTAAACTCCTTGCACATGCTCTTATCATCATTCATCTGGAACATCCTCCCAGCTGCTTTTTCTAGGGATGCCCTGACTCTTTGGAATGATCTAGCTCATCCTATTTGGCTTGTTTCTACTTTCTGCCGTTAAAAAAGCACCGTTAAAAAAACATCTTTTAAAACTTGCCTACCCATCTGTCATTTACTACTCAGTATTGTTTCCTCACTACTCATTCACCATCACCAATCCCATGCCTTCCTATTGTGTGCTGTTTCCCCCACCTCTTATGTTTTCTTGGCTGGGTCCTATGCTTCTCCTGTGTCATTGTTTGTATCTGTCTGTCATTTCCAAACCCTATTCAATGCACAGCGCTGCACAATATGTGGAGGCTATATTATTACTGTTTACTACTAATATTTTCTACCAAATCTACCAGATTTTCTACTAAAACACAATCACCAATCATAAAGGTAGGATGATTTGCTTCATAACAGTAGCCAGTATTGGCTTGAGCCAATGAAATGCTCGAATGTGAAAACAGAGCCAGTATGTATATAACAAAGAAGAAAACGGTGAGATGCAGCAATACCATGAGGTCCCAAAATTATTTGTTGTGGCCTTAACATTATTCTTTGGAACCTTAAAATCAAAGTTGGAAATGCTAACATAGACCCCGATTAGCCAATGTAGCTAACTCCAAATGCTGCCACTGTGGCAACAAATGTTAGTAATGAGCTCACCAACTTGATAATGCCTCCTTCCTGCTGTCCTCAAGCCCTATGGTTTGCTGTTGGCCAGTGGCTTTGAGTCTGATTTTAGTAAGAAGTTACTATGTAAGGACAATATATGCCATTTAGGTAGAGTTTGTCATTAGCCCTCTGGTAATATTTTTAAAAATGTACCAGTCTGGAAACTGTTTGTGTTTTCATTGCATGTAACCTTTGTCTTGAAATATACCCTCCTTTGTATTGTGTTTTTTTCTTTGTTTGTTTCCATTGAATTCAAGGTAACGTTGCAAAAAATAGCTCTTAGCACAATTAGATAAATAACAGAACACAAAAGGGTCAATTTATTAAATTATAAGCATGTGGTTATATCAGTACCGTAAGTTATTTTATCATTTTGATGTGTGCATTTTTTTTCTAGTGACCTAGAATTTTAGTGAACAGATAAACTGAATAGAAAAGTTAAAAAAAAAGCAGAAACATCTTTACAGTCATTCAATTTGCTGCACAGAAATCATTATGCCGCCATTAAGATGATAGTCAACAAATGGTTACATTTCATATAAAAGTCAGTTTATTCCCCCAGCTCTAACCTAGTTCTACATAAAACACAGATCACCAACTTATCATAACTTGTATTTTGAACAACTCTCCCCTAATATTTCTTTGTATTGCTTTTTGTTATATTCTTTTTTTTTTGTCAACTAGATTTCCAGCCTTCTTGAGTATAACTACAGCAACATCTTTATCTCCATTAGGTGATTATGTCAAAAGAAGAAGACAGAACATTAAAATCATGTTAACAAATCACAGCAGACTAAACTAATTTTGCCTTGTATCATTTTACGAACACTGCCAAACTTCGGCATTGATTGCGTAGAAAACATAATTCTAAGCTCTGCTTAGTCATAACATGTTTCTTTTTTTTTGGACAAATGAACAACTGAAAAACAGAATGTATCGAGAGATGAAAATATATATTTTTATGAATGTTTTTTTCACGGTTGCCTGTACACAGATAAATATGGTCTTACTTAAAAAATCACAAGAGAATCTGTGAGACACTATAACCCCTAACTGCAGCAGGTACCTTGGGACTTCCACATATTGTTGTTTTGTATTCGTAATCTTCCAGTGACCCGTATCATCTTTTGAAACAATTGTGTAACCACTCAATGATATCATCAATATTTCTTTGAGGTGGTAAAAATGTCATAAGTTCTAGGAAGTAGAAGCAAAGATACACTTCTATTTTTTTACAATAACATTGTTCCTTAGACAATAGAAGATGCCAGAGAAAAACCTAAACTTATATCAACCTTAATAATCATTGACAGGCACACAGAAGAGATAGACACTGTGCCTAATTCTTCCAGTGAGTAAACTTTTGGAGATATCATGTAAAAAATCTATTTTATTCAATGTTCCTATAAAAGGTTTGCAATCGCAGCGTCAGCAGACATATCTGTGTAACACACTCATATATCTTCTAACATATTATAACTTCACTATAAAGCCCAGTCAAGCTTTCAGTATTGATCTATATATATGTGCTAAATTTTTCTACTTTGTTTCTTTAGAAAGCAGCCACACCCCGGGTAGAAAAGCTTGTCCCCTGCTGGCATGCTGCAGAGATGAACCCTTGTTCTCTGTATGGAAGCAGTTGCAGAAGTCTAACATGTCCCCTGCTTAGCCAAAGCTTGATCTCCCTCTAATCCACAAACAGCAGAAGCTTTGTTTGCAGAGCTTTAGCTCTAATTCTGCAGAGGGATGTCAGACCGCTGCAGTATGACAACTGCTTCCACTGTAACACCTTGCACACCTTTTGTTCTAATGCACCTGGAATGTGGGAAGTTACTTTACATTGAAAGTTTAATTGAACATGAAGTGACACCAAACTCTTAGACTGTTTGTAGAATCAGCCCTGGGCTAGACATGCTCTGCATTGCAAGGAAAGAATGAGAGCAGTTGGGAGGGGGTTATGATTGTCCTGAGATGTAAAGATTTTATCTTTGGAAAACAGTAGTTATGCCTCTATATTATTAGATTTGTTCTCAGCACAAGCACATTTTATGACCTAAACTCTATTTTATTACCACTTCTTAAAATATTCTAACTAACCTGCCCTTCAGCATAATACTGTATATTTTGTGAATAACCTGAGTGTGCTTTGCCTGTAGAGCATTCTGCATGAGCTTATGTGAGGTGATGCATGTAATAAGCAATAGAAATGGAGCTGCCTATAGGCACCTGAATTACTTTGTTCTCATACGAATAACTGAATATTTCACAGCAGGGTGCATAGATAGTAAAGGGCATTTTAACACTCTGGAAACAAAGTAGAACAACAGGTACAGATGTATAATGCAGGTGTACGTGGCTGTATCAGATATGTAAGGGTCCCTAAGGCCTAATTTTATTATTTTTCTCATATGTGCTTGATCTTGAAGTAAATCTGAGACCCTATCATGCACACTAAAGTATTTACATATTCTGAACAATCATACAACTAGCCCCCATTCAGGTCCTTATTCTATGACACTTCCTGAAGCAATATTCATGTTCCCAGTCTCTGAATATTTCCTGTAGCATGTCTGCAGTCTGACAGCTTACAGTAGCAACACCTTCAATGAATATTCTTGTGGCCATTTGTTAGTGCCAGGGGCCACACTTGAGGCCCTTTTTCTGAAGTAGGTTGACCACCATTGACCCACCCCATTAGGTTTCTGATGTGAAAGCCATCATTTTTTATGGTGTGTTTCAGTGTGATTCCACCAGTATAACAAATCCAAATCCAAGTAAATTTACTTTAGTAAGTTTGTAAAGTGTTTTTGTTACATTCCCTAGCCTTAGTACTAGCTCATAAAGTAGACCATTGTACACAGTGGACATGGGTATGCGTGTTGTAAAACTGTAAAGCCCAATTAAATGCTCAAAATAAATACATTTCAGTTTTATCAAAACAAAATGTGTTTAATTTCTTTAAATGTATTTTCGATTTAAAGAAACTTCAACCTAAGAAATAAACCTGTGTCCTGCCAGCATCTGCTGTTAGGGTGCAGTGGTCTCTCGGCAGAGTTCTGCCACTCTGACCCTCTAGTGAGAGGTACCTTTAGCTTTGGTAGGTCTCAAAGCTATTCAGCACCATTACTGCAGATCTAAATAGCAGCTATGATGGTTCTGCCTTCAGCTGCAAATGATTGGATGGCTTATTTCCACTTTACAAAATGATGACCTGTATATAGGCACAACTTCAAAGCATTGTACACTGAAACCACTCTGACCCTGGATTACATTACAATTAAATAAGTTAACCTATGTAAAGTATATCTGTAACTATACATTGCCCTGGATATATAAATAAATCAGATTAACTTCATATTCATTGTCTCTAGCTTTCAAAGTGAAATGTTTATGGCTTTTGAGGTTGTCCATTGTCACTTGGCGTTTGTAGTTGCATTTGATTTGGATGATTGATGATAAGCCACAATCAATACTACTGGCCAAAAGCCACAGAGGAGTTAAGATCATGAGTAATTACACTGCAGACAAGTGAAATGTCCTCCTAAGGACATTCTGAACCTTTTACAGGGAAATTAACATCAATATTGGCCTAAGATCCTCAAGAAGAATTGCTTTATTGCCATGACTAGCTTTCACTAGCAGAATGAAAACAAATAATCATATGATCATGCAATATTAGGAAACAAAGATTTCCATTTAAGCAATGTTGTTATGGGAAAAATACCTACATTCAATGCATTTTGAGGTCCAGGTCATATAAATCCTCCTCGGTAATGCAATGCCCCTGATTCATCAAGCAGAATCGGATTATCGGTCGCGCATTCGTATTCGCGATCCGAAATCGTACGCGATCGCGCTATTCAGCAACTGAAAAAGCTCGGTAATCCGCGATCGATGGCTGCGCGTACTTTCGCGCTTCCAGCGAGCGCGGATTTTTTTGATGAATCAGGGGCAATGTGTCACTGTTGATTTCTAACTGCTATACCAATTATTCTTATACAAACTATATTACATACATACTTCAGTAGTGTCATTTTCTCTAGTGGACTGGTCAGCTAAAATAGTAAACTACACATATGAGTGTATAAGGGGTTTTAATACTAGAAGGTCTAATGTCATTTTTTTGTAAAATGAAAAATGTTAAAAAAAGAAAGCATCCAATTTCTGTAACCTGTCATCACTTAAGTAAACAGTGTGGGATATGTTTAAAGATTGTTGCATCCTGGAAAGATAAATATTGGTTGAAAATAGAATTATAAATACACAAAAAGACACAAAAAATTATTTAAATGTTAGCCTCCTGGATTTAGTAATCTCCATAAACTAAAAATCCATAACATTTAGGCAAAGAAATACTATTTTTATTATTATTACACAGTATTTATATAGCATTGACATATTACGCAGGGCTTTACAAAGTCCATAGTCATGTCACTAGCTGTCCCTCAAAGAAGCTCACAATCTAATGTCCTTACCATAGTCATATGTCTTTATTACAATCTAAGGTCAGTTTTGGTGACAAACCAATTAACCTCACTGCATGTTTTTGGAATATACATTAAAATAGGAAATGTTGCATATGAATTTACATTCACAAATAAAATTAGAATAGTATGGGGAATCAATGTTTCATTAAAGAACACATACTAGGTAAATCCTGTAAAATGAAATCTTTATATATGCAGCCAACGTATTTTTCATTGGGGACACTTGCTTGAAAATGAACACAAAACACTCACATAATAAGAGGGAATATGAATGTTGATGAACAATGAATTTTATAGCCATTTGATAATGTTGTATCTGAGCTATGTGTTTGCTTGATAATAGTCATTCAAGATTTCTACTGTCTATGTACCTGTTGTTTGTTAATTACCAATCACATATAGTTGTTCAGATGGAAGCATCAATAAATAATGAAAAAGTGAGCCAATAGTATGCAATAGTATGTAATAGGTGTCCTCGCTGTTGCATTTTATGTTTTCTTTAGACTGAAGAACTAAAGTGAACAATAAATAGCTGATTAAAATAATATAACATGTTTATTTAATTAAATTCATCTTCAGGTATGTTTATTTCCCTAGTAGTTAAATTTGATGAACTTTATTCTGCCTAACTATATAACCATGTATATATAATTTTTTACTTACAAAAACACTGTGGTTTTCTGCTTCAGCTTTATAAACCAAAGATAGTTTATGAATATTGGAGGTTTTTAAAATTACTTTAATAATTTAAAAAAAATATTTGATTCCACTCATAATGTGACTTATTTGATATTTATATTATATATATTTAATATTTGACCTCTAAAAAAAATCTACTTTATAACAGAGCTAAAGGGTTTTTCTTCTTTTCCATTCAACTTATCACAAGCATGATATGAATTGGCCTATTAGTTAGCATGCATAATAATTAATATTCTGTTTCTATAATGTGTATGTTAATATTTAATATGAGTTAATAACATTTCTCCAGAGACTCACTAAAATGATTAAATGTCCTCCTCCAGGTTTCCATCATGAGGCCGTAGTCATTTTAATATTAATACAATTCTGTATCTTCAACTATAAACTCAAGGTTCAGTTTCATTTGCCCTCTTGGCCCATTTTTATTTACGCATATCCTATAAGCTGTTACAATTAGGTATAGTACATAGCCATTTTCTGCTTCATTATACAGCACCAATTTATGAGTATTTGCTATGTAGATTTGTAAGACTATAAAAATAAAAAATTCATTCAACTCCCTTAGAAAAAAAAATACTTTATAAATGTCATTGCTAATCTTGTTAATACATTTGCATAATATTTCAAGACTTTTTTAGTGTAGTTAAAAGTCACTTAAAGATCACTTAACCCAATACAGGTATTTCAGTTTTTGATAGCTCCTGTATAGTTTAGTTACCTTACAATTTCTAATTATTTCCCTGTCTACTGATAGCATGTCTGCACCTGAGTTTTATTGTCTGCACCTTTGGATTGCCCAATATTAGGGGAAGTCCTGCTCTGCTGAACACCAAAATTCCAAGCTAGTCAGAGACACAGTCAAAAATATGGTAGGGAGTCTCTGGGTGATATAGTAAGCTAGGGAGTGACTCCATCCACCAAACTCAGTCTATACCTTCAATTTCATCAATACTTTACTGTTTGAATAGAATTTATGATTAAGTGATGTTTTTGTTTTATAATAATCTGAAATAAGACTATACAGAATTTGTCATGAAATGGAGTTTTGCTAAAATAAAAAACAGTCCCAACTGTTTTGGATCTTGAGAACAGCCTGAATGCATACTCCTGTCTGAATGATTGGCTCAGTGTTTCCCAAAAGTCTGTACTGACGTACCAATGAAATGTCAGGCATTCCCTGAAAAAAAGAGGTTCACTTGAGATACATTTCAGTTCACCCAATTCAAAAAGGATAAAGGGTAAGATACGGCCCCAGGTCTGCACAATGAATGCAGATATTCATTCAGAAATCAATTAGGATATAGTAAACAAACAGCAATTTTTTCGAATTCGTTAAAAGTAAAAAAAAAAATGTTTATCTAAATCTATGGAATGTGAATAGATTACACGTTTCTCAACAAAATTAGAGATATACCTAAATGTTTCAAAAATAAAAAAATTTACTTTAACTAAGGTGTATTAGGATGTAACCCAATTGTAACCTAATGCAGGCTTTGTATGTTCATTTCAGAAATATAATTGTTTTTCCGAAATATTCCTAAATTCCCAGTTTAACCTCAATGGTGGTCCCACTACATCTCAAGGCATCTCAATAGAGTTTTTTTAATGGAACATATTTGATCCCTGTGCAGGTGTCATTTCCTTGTATGTAAACCCTTCCACAGCCTCAAAGACAATTGATCTAAAGGAAATGTGTATAGATTGCATACCTCTGCTATTGGATGTATGCCACCCTATCAATATGAAGTACTTAGTCTGTAGAGAAACTTCAGAGATTAATTTAATGCTGTATCATATGTTTTGTTTATTATTATTATTTTATATCACACATCAAAAGTCTAATTTAGGCTTCTACTTAAGCAACAAATAGGCATACCTTAGTTACACTAAATGGATTTCATATATCTGTATGTATTTTTATAGATAATCCAGTATGCAGTTGATACTCAGATATTATTTACTTTTGATTGGCTCTATTATATCTGAAAAAACATTTCACACTGGCTCTTATTGCCATTTTTGGATTACCTTAAATTTAATTTGGATCAAAACTAGTAAATTACCTTAGCACCTTCACCATCTGATGGAAAGATGATGGAAAGCTGATGCAGATACAACCTTCTTGTTTTATTGCAGCAGAACACAGTGACAGGAAATGTCATTATAACTGTGTAGTTCCATTAAGGAAAACATATTACAGACATTAAATACTACCACCTAGTGGCAGAACCACGTATTGTAGTATGATATACAAGAACAGATCTATCTGTTTAAATACTTTACTATTTTTGCCATTTATATCTAATTGCATACTTGCCCTGAGGTAATTCTGAAAATTAGAGCAGGCTGAGAAATTAATATTTTCATCTGCAGTTTAAGATCCACATTTACTTTTAAAAAAACAGGCAGCAGTACTGTATGAATAATCATCCTATTAGATCATGCAGACTTTCTGACTGAAGTTCTGTTTCAGTTTCTTCCTGTTTAAAAGATAAATCACAGATGTCAATCTCAATTTTGGCGATGGGCTGTTGCTTTTCCTGAAGGACTGATGGAGCTTTTTGGTCCAGTTATTGTAGAAAAGGCATTCTGGAGTAGTATTGGGATTAACATCTGCGGCATCTCCTCTCACTTCAGCCCCTGCACAGGATCTGTTTAGTTCTCTTTGTGTTGCAACTGTTCAGACTGTTTTTAAAGGAGGAGCTGATAGGAATTTATTGGAGACGCTGTGTACTTTACTGCCCTTTTTTTTGCTCAACCTTTTTAACATCATGATGGTTAAGAGATGCTTTGACTGGTGTAGGCATCATTGTGAGATCTCCTGAATTGTCCTGAAGAACCACAATAGGTTTCTCGCGAAACGCGTCAACAATTTGTAAACCATTCCATGGTATTTGCACAGGAGATATTGCCTACTTTACATGTTTTTATGTTTACAGATTGTTGATGTTTGCTTCATTTTTGAAATAAAGGTTTTTATGTATATTATTTTATTATGAATTTGACCTTAAAAGTCCCAAAAATTGTATGATCTCTCCAAATGTTTCCAAAAATTGGGGGTGTGGCCTATTGGTGATTAAAATAGAGGAATCCTCATATCGTTGTAATTGTAGAAAATATGCTGATTGCTTTTGAAACATAGATGTTTCATTATTAATTATACTTTTGCTGATTGTTACCTTATTGGTGTCTTAATGTAGAATTCTGTAACCCTTTTAAGGTTTAATCCTTAATGTTAGGTTCCTATTTTATATGGTTTTCTTTAGGGACATGTGCTTCCAAACAGTATGTGTTTCAGGTCAGACTTTTATTCATTCCATAATATCAAAAAGTATGCTTCTCCAATGTTGACATAAAGTATATCTCACTATCATCATTTATGTTCTGTAATAATTCTATATATTCTCAGAATAACGCGTTTTACAACTTTTGGCAATGTGCCTAAAATGTTACTTACTTTAGGTGCAACTTTATCTTTGCTGTATAACTAGTAGAGCAAAGTATAATTGAATATTCATAAATGAATACAATTAAGTCTGAGTTTTCACATGACCACATAAATCTGGGTAACTTATAGTAATAGTTATAGTATAGTAAAAGTTATAGTATAGCAGGTGGGTCTAGGGGCTGTCTGACATATATTTTTTTTTATGAAACTGGTATACTTTAATGTTTACCTGCATGTGTTAATATTTATGCCATTGGCATGTTAATATTCAGCTAGCTTCCTATTAGTGTCAGTATTACTTTAAGTAAATATTGTTCAGATGCAGTGTTTGCTCTTTGACAGTGTTAAGTTTACTGCACTTTATCTAATACGGTGCAGCTGTGATTTTTCCTTGTGCTAGAATGTGGCTACTTTATCTATGAGATGTTCCCCTTGAATGCCACTATATTTCCTTGCTTGGTGAATTTCCTCACTGATAGGAGGTCATTTTTAAAAGTACAAACATTTAGCACATCTTTAGTATCTTTTTGGTGACTTTTTGCATACAGAGCAGTATAGATAATTTGTCCCTATTCCGAGACCATATACTGTCTATGAACTGTTGTATTTTTCTGTCTTGCTGTGATTAAGCAGAGACGCTCTATTTGAGTTTTTTTGCTGATAATATCCAGCTTTGCAAATTCTACCCTAAACATTCAGGTGTTTCACACAGTTTATTGCTATTGCAGTTTGTTTTTAGTGTAGATTCCGCTGCAGTATTTTTACTACAGGCATTTTCTGTTTTCTGTTTTATGCTTTTATTTAACCAGAAGCTTACCTTTAACATAATCCAGGATAGTGTTATCATCTGGGTAGGCATAAAGTGCCACAACAAGTATCTCCTAACTAGGATATCAGAAAGCTAACCAACTAGCTAACTAGGATATCAGAAAGTAGCAGTTCTGCTATATAAAAGTCTTTGAGTTCTTCTGTTAGAGCTTGCAGGCATTTCATCATTTCTAATGGACATGTTATATAGTAATGTATCTGTTGGTCTTTCACCAGTTTAATGCCAGAATTTGCTCTGTTGTGTACTTTCTAAAGTTCTGAACACGTTTCCTCTGCAGTTTGACAATTTTATCATCATCCATGCTTAGAGATACAGTAATTTGAGCTTTTCGATCTTTCACTGACTCATTGTTGGATTATGTGTTCTGTTTTGTCAGGTTAGTAACTGAAAACTTTGATAAAACATTTTTAGAAGCCAGATATTCTAATTTTAGATTTAGTTTTATGCCCCTTTTTTCAGAAATTTGCTATACCTATAAGTTTCATCAGCATCAGGTTTTGGTACTTTGTTTGAAGTTGGGCCCATAATTTGCGGGCATGCTGCTACAGATATGACCTGTCAAGATGCTGGACACATGTCGTAGTCCTGTTTTGTTTTGTTTTTTTTGATAGATACAAATTAAATTGAAACATACCAAGTAGTTCCACCAGGAAAGTCAATATACACGCATTAAACATAACATGATCACCTAGTGACAAAACCTGGTATCTGGTTTTAGACTGCTTGTTATATATTTATCAGTATAAACAGCATGCTAACATCCTCCAGCCACTCCCTAATGTAAATGGTACCATTCTCTATTGTATCATACCATTCCATGGTATCATTCTTGCTATACGTAAAACTTACTTACTGAAGGACACCCTTGATCCAACCCTTTCCCTTGTCCCTTACATCCAGAAAGTTTGTAATTCATTTAATTTTCTTTTACTTTACTTCTATTTGAGAATGCAAGCTGCTAGTCTTTGCCCTAATAGTGACTACAGTAATGTTCTCCTGTCTGGGACCTGCAGATTATACCATCATCATTAATACCATAGAGATACATGCAGGTTTGAGTCAGAGATTGAGCTTTCCCCCGGGTTATAGGATGAGTGGCATTCACCAACTCTGCTAATCCTGTTGTACAACTGACAATTTTTCTATACACTTCTATTTAAAACCATCATAATAAACAAATACTGTAGAATAAAAAAAGGGGCAATTAAGGATCAGTAGTTATCATACAGAGAAAAGGATCAGATGACCATTTTACCATCATGCTGAATGTCATTGAAAGAATGCCACATACTATATGCAGAAGCAAGGCAGCCATTAGAACTTGTATTCAATTAAAGTAAACCTATCCATTGGGAATAGAAAACATTACATCATTATTTTGTGTTTGTGTTGTGATTTGACCAACTGAAAATGAATTGCTTCTGTTGTGTACAAGTGACAGGTAAACTTAGTGAGTTTTATCATATGTTAGTTGGTAGTTTCATTTGGAATATCATCCAAAATGAATCAAAAAAATGCTTACTTATGGAAATTGCATGTGAATAGGTTTTTACATAAAAGCCACTGAAACATTAGGAGCTTTTCTTTCCCCCCAGGGAAGCCTTTTCACCCGTCTCTAAAAAAGCAGAACATTTATAGATGCTGATTGTGAGGTCAGCATTGGCTCTTGTTTGTTCTTTATACAGTTGCCAATATTTGTAACTGTAGATATAGCTCTTAAAGGCTTCGCCTTCCTTAGATCCGAATAAACTGTTCTGCTGCAAACTAAAGCAAACATTTGGTGCAGTACAAAACTGTTCAATCACTTCCAAGCTGAAATGTGCATTTTACCCAACTATCCGATGAAATTTGGCAGAGACCATTTTATGGAATACTGCTGCAGTATATAAAGGAAATCTATGTTAAAAAAGATGATATGGATTAATTCAAACTTCTTTATTGTATTATATTGCTACAGTTTTTATTTATGATAATAAGCCTTGTTCAGCTGTAATTTATTCTTTAGGACTCTCATAGCAAGCATTAAATAAATGTCAAATTGTTAAACAGAGATTGTCTCCAAAGATTAGAAAGGCCTAATGAATTAAAATATACAGTTATAAAAATGTAAATATTACCCATAGCCCCTAGTGATCTTATTAAACAGAGGGATGACAGTACATTGACAGGTCCTTTATCAGTCACCCTGTGCAGCTGTGTGTAGAACACCTTCCCTACCATGTTATACAAATAAAAAAAAGGCAGAGGGATCGGTATTTCCTTGCTCACCTTTCATTATAATAATTGTGCAATCATGTTTCTGTTCACAATTCTGTGCATGCTATTTTTTTATTCCAACTGTTATTGCACAGTTGACATTCTTGATTATAAATCAGGACCCAATGATACTGGTTTCTGATCTTTGTTGTAATCTGTTCTGAAAGAAATAATACCACAATTTTTACACTAAATAAAATGATCATGGTACCAAAACATAATAAATGGCCTGGAAAGGAAGGGGGTTTAACAACTGTTAAGGAAGGCAAAATAAAGTGAATAATAAATGGGAATATTAAACACACAGTCTCAGAATTGAGTAGGGGATGTAAGATACATATATAAGGAATATTTGGGGATTACAAGGGATGAGGAGGGGTCAGTAAAATGTAATCATCACCTTAAGGTAACACAGCTGAAGGTGCAGTAACACAATGATATTTAAGTTTGCTTGCTTTGTCAACATTTTCCCTATCAACACAAAGCCCAACTGGCTCTTATTGTTGGCCATCCTTCTGTCAGTCTATGTGTTCTTGTGCATGGGATGACAGAGTGATCTAAAGACAGAACCAGGGAGTTGCAATGCAATTTGTATGAGATTATTTCTACTATACAACTTCATTAAATTGTGTTTGGTTTGTCTGCCGGAAGTTCTGTTTTAATTACAACTCTATTACATCTCATCAATCAAGTGTTGTTTGGAATAGGACTGTTGAGAGATAATATCTTTCAACAAAATATGTATTCTATCATAATGCAATATATACAACCTTGAAGCATTACACATTTCTAGCCCAGCTGGTGAGCTTTCATTTGGTTTTAATGTAACACGTTCAATAGTGCCATAAAGAAATTCCAATAGGTAAAACACAGAAAAACCTGCTATAAGAACTTAAGGTACAAAGTCTAGAAAAGCTCAAGAATGTATTCACACAAGAAAACTGTCTACTAAAAACATTTGATTAAATAATGGAGGTCTCTTGAAGGAGGAAAAAAAGAATGTCCTTCTTCTAGTGTTCCTTTAGGGTCCGTCCACATTAGACATTAGGGTCATACTGGTAAAAATCTGCTATACTTTAGTAATACTCCACATTTTTCGGCTTGCATAATACAGCCCAATTATAAACGGCAGTGTGAAGCCTGTGATATGTTAACTTATACGGTGTCCAGCCTTGCGGCTGCTATACCACTGCTTTTAAAAATAAAGTGTCATGCTGTGATAAACTTTCTGTATGGCTTAAGTAGCAGAGAAAACTCCATGCCTTGAGCAGAAGCCGGTCATAACTGGCAATTTTTTGGTACTAATTTATTATTACTGCGATCTGCTGCCTTCAGGATCCTACAACCAGCAGAGCACTAAACATATATGTACATTTCATCACTGTGCTTTATAATTAGGACACGTTTTTGGTATAGTTCTGGGCAGGCTATACTGCTGCTTTATAAATGATACCCTAGCTAGGCTCTGTTGAGAAATTAGTTCTTCTCTAGGAACCTTCTCTTTTCTGGAAACTTTCTTTTCTTTACAAATAACCAGTTTTTCCATTGGGGACACGTACAAAAAAAACAACTGATATAGGTTTTAAGCATTTACTTTTGTCTAAAACAAAACATTTTGGCATAATTCCCAAGTTTCGATGTAGCTGTAACCCTGCCATGAAGTCAACAGAAATCACTTTTCTTCCTGTAAGATTTTTTTATCTTTAGCTGATTTCAAAATTGGGGCTAATAAAGCCTTTGCATTTCACATGTATTGTATATGTAAACATGTTTTTGTATAATGTTTTGTTTTCATAAGTATGCAGTGAAAGTGTAAATGTGCCAATATATTCAGAATTATACTGCAGAACTTAAACTGAAAAAAGGCATATTTGCATTTGTGCAAAACAGTGATACAATGTTTTTCAGGCAATACATAACACATTTTATTGGTATGCTAATTTATTGCATTTGAGTTTCTATAAAATATTTTTAGGGATATAATTGTATTGGTAGCAGATGGATTGGTATGGAGCCTTGCAACATTGGATGTATTTTACAAGTGTACAATTAGTGTACATTTTTTTTGTATATTAAGGATATAAATATATAAATAAAAAAAAAACCCAAGTTAATCTTGGTAGGAGCCATGCCCAGCTTTAATTCTCTTATGCCATATGGCACAGCTGGGTTGATTTACTAAAGAAATTGAGTTCACATAACAGTAAGTAAATGAATAAACTGCAAGGTATAGTGAAAGTTGAAAATTCACATTGCAAAGAATATCCAATCATGTGCTGAGCTTTACCTTTCCCAACCCCCCTCCCGGCGTTCTAATTCTTTCCGTATTTTCATGCAAAAAGTGTTACATTGCTTTGCATAGAAATGTATTTTTTTTTTTTTTACATTGTAGGCTTATAATTCTTAGGCATAACTCACTGAAATATGTCCAATATTTAATAATAATAATATTTAATAATAATAGACTTTAAATAAAAGAACACAAAAATATGTTAAAAAGGGATGCATAAAATAGTGAAATCTGTATAATAACTGTACAGTAGCTTGTAATATATATATATATATATATATATATATTATATTATATATATCAGGACTAACAATGTTCAGATTATTACATACAATGCTAAAGGAGATTCTTAGCAGGATTCTTAGAAGGACTGCAGATGGTGTTAGATTGGGCAGTCATTGCAGGGTAGAAGTGCTGAGGGTATGAGAGAAGGAGGGATTTGCAGGGATGAGTTCTGAGAGTACAATAGTGGATAGTTTGTTCAGGAGTACAGAAGGCTTTTTTCTTAACTTCCTTTGCTATAAATGTTATCCTTCCTCACACTGCTCTTACTATTCAAAGGTCTGTAAAATAACAAGTACTTCCATCAGTAGGGGAAACATCACCCTCCCACCTTCCTTCCATGATGCAATGTTCAGTGCATGAATGACCAACCACCAATAGAAGTTACATAGGGGCAGGTTGAAGGTCGTCATCTAAGTGCCGCACAAATATTCTATTTTTGCTTTGCCTATTTGGCACCCAGAAAAAGAAGGAGAAAACCATGTAGACACTATGATCCTGATTTAATAAACCTTGAATGGATTTTCCAAAAGTGATTAGCTATTTGTTAGCAAATGTTTTTAATTCAGGACCAGATCCATTCAAGGTTTGCTGGATCACCCAGCTTCACTGATGAAAGTGTACTCTCCCCAGACTTGGAGAACTTTAATAAATCAAGGCCAATATATGAATATTTTTCATCAACAGAATTGTTTTTCTACATAAATGATTTGCCAGGAAATTGTCAAAATGAATTTAATAATCATTCCTAATGTGCCATACTATGTACAACTGTAGACATATACTTTAAATTGCATTAATGCAAAACAGTAAAATCTGACAAAATGATATTAAATAACACTGCCATGTAAACAAGATGTAAAATATTAGATGTAGACTGTAGCACACATTACAAAGTGTTTTTCATTTGCAGAATACCTAAATTCTTTTTTCAGTTCAGCCTTTGTAAGGTAGATAATGATTCTCAGCAGTGGTTGGCCTGAAATTACTTAATCATTGAAGTAAAATCCAATTCCACAGTGTGGCTGTCATGCTTTTCTCATTGCATTACTTGTTCTGTTCTTTATATACCGACTGATTACGATCATGTTTGCCTGTGTTTTGTGTTGGATTACACTGGGGAAAAATTTTTAACAAATTTTTTGTTGACTTCAGTTTTTAAGCTTATTTACACTAAAATAGGTATGCTGATTCTGAAAGTGCAGTTAGTTTTCTTCTATCACATCAGGTTTTTTCTCTACCGCATATATTAATGAGATTACTGTAATATGGAATTGTATAGGCTATTCATTTACACGCAAGACAGTGTGGTCAGGGGTTGTGCGCTGCTCTACGTAGTGAATAAGCAAAATTTATGTTTCTACTTACACACATATTTCCATTCTTTCAGATAATGTCTGGCTCTGCTGTTTCTCATCGTAAGTGCCTAAACAACCCTGATTCATTATGTTATATCTGTTTCACCATTCCCAGTCAAAGGGGGAACATCAGCACATTTGTAGAACAAGCCTATTTGGCATATTTCAAAGTTAAACTTGGTGATCAAGATCATACTTGGGCCCCTCATAAGGTGTGCAAACAGTGTGTTGAGGGTTTACAGATGTGGACAAAGAGAACACATGATAAGATGCCATTTGGTATACCTATGGTTTGGCGAGAGATCATACCAGGGATTCTTACTTTTGTATAGTGAAAACTTCAGGATATAAAAAGAAATATAAATGTAACATAGAGTATACTTGTCTACCATCAGCTATACACACAGTGGCTCATTCATATGCAATCCCAGTGTCGGTTTTCGTTACACTACCCTCTCTTGAAGAACATGATTATGGTGATGAACTAGGTGACAACGATGATGAAGAGTTTGAAACTGAAGAGGACTCTGCTCATAAGGGATTTGATCAGCATGAGTTGAGTGATTTGGCACGTGACTTGGGACTATCGAAGAAGGCTTCAGAACTCCAAGCATCAAGACTGCATGAGAAAAACCTACTTAAAAATGGAACGAAGGTATCATACTTTCAAACCAGAGAAATTGCATTTCTGCAGTACTTTAGAACTGACAGTGGCTTTGTGTATTGCCATAATGTACCTGCTTTAATGGAGGAATTGGGAATTCCAATCTATAACCCAACTGAATGGCGACTATTCATTGATAGCTCAAAGTGGAGCTTAAAGTGTGTCCTCCTTCACAATGGCAATATATTTGGGTCAGTCCCAAATGGCCATTCAGTTTTTCTTTGAGTTGTTGCAATATCACTAACACAATTGAAATGGTCCATTAAAATGGTATGCTTTGTTATTGGTCGGCAACCCGATTATACCCGGTATCCCTGTTATCACCCTGTGCATGTGGGACAGAGCTTGTGAGACGCATTGGGTGGAAAGGAATTGGCCTCCAAGATCTGCCCTAAAACCAGGTGATGCAAACATTCTACATGAGCCATTTATTGATAGAAAGAATAATATAATCCCACCTCTGCACATGAAACTGGGTCTGATAAAGCAGTTAGTTAAAGCTTTGCCAACTGAAGGAGACTGTTTCAAGCACCTCATTTTGACATTTCCTAGCCCTTCATTTGAAAAAATAAAGGCTGGGTGATGGTCCACAGATTCGGCAGCTCATCAAAGATGAACATTTCATCAGGACAATGTCAGAAGTGGAAAAGAATGCTTGGTTATCATTCAAAGCCATTGTGAAGGACTTGAGAACACAAGAGCAAATAATTATACAGAAATTGTCCAGAAACTCTTGCAAAGCTACAAAATGCTTGGTTGCAATTAGAGCATCAAGGTGCACTTTCTGCATAGCCATCTTTCTAACTTCCTGGAAAACCTTGGTGCAGTCAGTGATGAGCAAAGTGAACAATTCCACCAAGGCTTGAAGGTCATGGAAGGGGTAGTTGGGATGTACATATGATGGCTGACTATTGTTGGAGAATCTGGCGGGATTGTCCTAACACTGAACACTCCAGGAAAAGCTATAAGCATAAATGTTTACCTTAACCACTTACCCAATTAATTTTCAAATGTTTTACTGTAAAAAAAACATCATAGAGTAACAATGAATCTTTTGTATGAACAAAAATTTAAATAAACAGTACATTCAGGTTATTGTTTCATTATTTTTTCATTGTATGTAAAATTTGTATGTTTTTTTTACAAAAATGGAGGGTACCCTATATCCTAAAAACTGGATGTGATAAAAACTGGGGGTCATTTCTGGATTCACCACCGAAAAATTTGTAAAAAACAAGTGTAAGATCTAACTCAACAAAAAATGCGTTCCCCGATGTTATTCATTCAAATCTTAGGCTAGAGGTACAAAAATGTTTTACACTGTCACACCTCGAAGCACAACCCTATCTTGGAAGGCAGAAGACCTGATTGCAGTAAAGTAAGACGTTTTGCTTCCTCAACCTTTGACTAGATGGCAAAAGTAGAATCAGTACACAGATTAGCTAATTTCTCTGCTCTTTGTAATGCTTTTCCTTCTCCTATTATATTCTGTATATATGCATGAAGGTAATATAAAGGCAAATGCAGGTACTCACACATCTTGAATGTGAACAAACTATTTAGGAAGTCTTAAAAATACAAAGCTGCCTTTGATCCTTTATCTACCTGAAAATCACTATTAATCACAGTTAGCAGAAAAATCAGAAGGATATGACAGATATCCATAAAGTACATACATTGTGGCAATCTTCATTTGAGTACTGCACAAGCAATGCAATAAGCACACTGCTAGCATATTCAGGTAAGGAGAATCCAAAATCTATTTGCATCATTTCCTAAATCTGCACTGACCACAGCTAATACCATCACCAGTCTCCTGAGGAAACAAGATGCTGCTTTTAAAAACACCAAGACAGTAAAGGAAAAATAAAAATGTAGTCTTTAAGTAGTAAGCAAAACTTTAAACACAGGGAAGCTTAAATAAAAGTTCAACAACCTATTTAGGCTCAAATACTCTCTGTATAATTGTATGTAGGGAAGGGATTTAATTAGGCGCTTTCCTAGAACTGGTTTAATGTGAATCTTCTATATCACATTTCCTACACATCTATTTGTATATGCAACATGTATTTTATATGTTAATTTTAGTTCCTTAGTACATTTTCATGAGTCTTACCCTAATGTGACCCTGTCCAGGTCAAAAAGTAGAATATGTGCTTGGATAAATATTATAAGCACAAAATCACTTTATTGTGAAAAGCTATTAACATTCTAGAAAACAAATTTTGTTAATGTACCGTATATCCCTTTTCTGTACTCATTTGCCTGCTCCTGCAAATACCAATGATCATGGGTGCTTGCTAGCTTTCCTAGATATAATTCTTTTTTGTATTTCCTATGCACATAAAAGGTGACAAGTCCTCAGTCACACTGTTTATAAAACTAGAATAAAATTTAAAGTTTATTAATAAAACTAGAATGAGTCTTTTCTGAAAGATCTTTTGTGATTTCAGTCTCGCATCTGTCTTCCTAAAGTTCCAAATTCATTTCTACATCAATACCTGTTAGTGGACAGCAGATGTTTAGAAACTAAGGCACACATGTGCAATGGTTCTCATCTGATAATCATCTCAGGGCTGATATTGGATGAGTATCTGGCATGTGTACAACGCTCGTCATCCATCATCTGAACCACAGTCCTGGCGGATCCACGAACGCCAGTTGAGGAACGATCATAATGGTAGTGAAGGTGAGAGAGCACTCGTTCATGCATCGTGCAGTTGTTTGTCATTGGAAAGGATCGTGAAAAATCCTTTAAAATGACATTTATTACAAATGTGTATGTAGCCTAACTGAAGTGGGACCCTTTGCAGTACAGACTAACTCCCACATTGGTCATCAACCTCCAGAAGCACCAAAGGTAAACAGATTGCATGCAATATTCAGAGTTGACTTTAACTAGGTGAGCCCTATCTGAAAAGCAGTTATAAGGTAAATGAGCTTGTTTTAAAGCTCTTTTTTTAATATTATGTAAAAAGATTTGTCTATAGTCTGGATGCACCTTAACTAAACATTTACCTTGTGAAATGATCCTCCCTGCTGCTATGTTGCTACACATCCTTAAACATTACACTTTCATGAACGGAAGTATAGAATGTTAACATTGCCACCACAGTAGTGCTTGGTGGATTGAATCATAATTCAAATACATATATTGCTATTTTTCTGGCACTGCTATTTTGTATATAATTTGCAAAGGAAACCTCAGGAAAGTTCAGTAGGTTGCTCTGTCATTAACATTTAGAAGCAAGTCAAAAGTTTGATAAATTATTGAAATAACTGTTCGTATCATCTACTGCTAGGTTATTTTTTCTGTAGGCAACGTTGTTTGTTCATTGAATTTAGTAAAGTGCAGGATCATATTTTAAATGAAGATTATATATCAATATAGCAGCACACCCTAATTAAATTGGTAAATTATTAACTACTGTTTAAAACATATTTACCTACAGTGACTGTTTTGTGAATGCCAAATTCACTACTTTATATTGTGGACCTACATATCCAAGACTAGGACCTCTTTAAACTTTAAATTACATTTGTTCCTAAATTATAATAAAAAGAATTTGTGAATTATTGGCCTAGGTATAGTCTTCTTGTGTAAATCTTACTATACTATCAAGAATTGGAATTTTGTTTTATGATCTATATTATTTTTTTATTAGGTATATATTGATACATATACAAAACGGTGTTACTTATTATTGTATTCTTATGGTATACTATATATATATATTCTTATAGTAACCTGAAAATAGACACACATTTAATGTAACCTGAAAACAACAATGTGAGACCTAATATGGAATGCTCTTCATAAATAGCAAGCACTTTATTGACCAGTTGTGCGATGGAAAGTGCCCACCAGGCTCTTAGGCACAGAAGATAATTGATATTTAAATACCAGACCACTTTGGGATTCATGGTGTCCACACCAACACTGAGAACCCTGGAGGTGTGTGCAAAATTTATGTAGGTAAACAAGGTATACATCTAATTTAATAAACTGAACATTACCAGAAAATACCACAGCATTTTTATTGAAATAACAAATTGAAGTTCTATGAGTGGAGAATCCCAGCATGTGTCAGATAGGTACTTTTAAGTAGAGGCTTAGACAAATTTTTTTCCCTTGCCTTCACTTTTTAGCCTAGTATATTGAAAAGTGCTTCAGGCTTAGTTTCAGTGAAATGCCAGTAGGCAAATCTTGAGTGAATCAGCAACAAGATCAGCAGATACTTGGTAAAAAGATACCCTGGGGCTCTGTTGGTCTATCCATATACAACATATATTGTTAATAAAATCCATAAAGAAGGATGGTGATAGTTTCATAAAATTGATTGTAGTAGGCACATATTTATGGCCATCCAATGTTTAAACCCAGTGTGCAATCCATTCAAGTGAAGAATAAAAGGAAGGGTTCATCAGATTGGCCCTCAAGGAAGCTTTAAAAGGTCAAGGCTGAGAGTAATGCCAGCTTGAACACAGCTGAGTGTCGAAATGAGCAAGTTTCCTATTGCCCTTTTATTGATCTGTCCTCAGGGAGGTACTAAATCGAGAATTTCCAGAAACAATGGTTCTTAGCACAGAAAATTACCAGAACATTCACCTATTATCCTGGAATGATTAAGAATACGCAAGTTTGTTTACAGATGGTCATCAAAAAATCTTTGCCTAATACAAAACAAAAAAGATAGGATGTCAGGAACCACAGTGCAGGTTTAATTTCTTATACATATAAACCATGGAAATCCTAAGCAGGAAAAAGTATGAATGTTTTAGTTATGAGGAAAGTTTTAAAAGTCATTAAAACTCAGTTGCATGAGCAAGTTTTGCATATATATTTGTTTTTATCTGCCTTAGGTAATATTAAATTTTCTTTCTGCAAATTTTTTGTATAGATAATAAATATAATATAAATAATCACATATATATATATATATATATTTATATATGAGTGTTTGTCAACTAAGTTTCCTCCAGATGTTAGAAGGGGAAAGATTATAAGCTCTTCGGGGCAGGATCCTCTCCTGCTGTATTACCGTCTGTATTAGTCTGTCATTTGCAACCCCTATTTAATGTACAGCGCTGCGTAATATGTTGGCGCTATATAAATCCTGTTTATTAATAATAACAATAATAATAAAAGGGGATCCTTGAGCCATTAGCAATTTGTGTTTTAGGTCAGTAACATTACTGATCTTTTTGTCAATCTGTAAGGGTGACATTCTTTCCACTCGCCACCAATGTAGGTGTTGTGCAAAAGCTGTGCAAAGCAGTATGAGCCATGGTATTGTAATTATTCCAATGGATCCCTAAGACCTGAAGGTTATTTCAAGGCTTTCCCCATGTTAAAAAAGGGAGCTGTCGGGAAACGCGGTTATATCTATATAAATTACATAGAAACAAGCAAAATTACAAAATGTATATGATAAATGATATAACAGGTATAAAACTTGCTCAATCTAAACATCTACATGATTAACAAATCTATATTGAAGGGGCAACTGATGACAACTTAAGAACTATTTGGGTATCCTGAATAACTGTGGGGTTTTTTTCTTATTTTTAAATGCCAACATACCTGTAGCTATATTTTGTATATCCCAGGAAAAGAACTTGATGAAATAAGCAGAAGAAAGCTGGTAACAGGAAATCAAACAGCCTTTTTTTAAAAATTGAAGCAAACTAGAGTCTTTCCGAAAATGTGTCTAGCACAGGCTAAAAAGTCACTGCTTATATCTTATTATTTGTTTTAATTTAATATTTTCCTTAGTAGCAGTTTTCATAATTTGGGCAATATACTTTGTTCTGCAAGAGGCCAGGCTAAGTTTTGAAATGTTGGAAAAAAATATATTGTAGGTAAAAAGGTTTTATAGGTAAACCTAGCAGCCACTGTTCTTTACTAACAATGGTAATAATACACAATTTTTAATGTGATAAATGAACATGACCCATAAGCACTGCTAAGCAGTAAAAGTATTGGGTTTATTATCCAATAAGGACTAGAAGTATTATAGATAGTTAAAGGCAAATGTTTCACCCACTATAAAACAGTATGTTGAAACATAAATTAAAGGTGTACACAAATAAAAAGCCTATATTCAGGCATGACCTTAAACATGGTGCATAATAAAAACTTGTTCTACACTTTTTATAATACTTGTGGGATGACCTTTCAAGTTACATTTTTAGCACTAATAATTTAAAAATTTTATACAACAATAAACATGTAATAGTGTGTTAAATGGCTGTAGTTGGCATGGAATACAGTTAATCGACCAGAAAAAATTAAGAATGTCACATATGGTCCAGCTTAACTAAAAATTACAATTGTGAAGATCTAACTGTTCCTCAGCACCTCCTTTACCCTAACTGCTATTTGGATTATTCAGTAACAATACCTTGTAATAGAATTAATCAAATACAAGCACTTCATAAGCAGAAACAACGTGAGGAACAGTATTTATTTACTTTTACAAATGTAAAATACAGCACAATTACCAGCCTCAAGATACTGACGTTATTACCATTATATACAGTGTGTGATCAGTATACAAAGCATTTTAAATTATATTGGAATGGAGAGCATGTGGTGCTTTATAAACTAAGCACTTTTGGTTAGGCCTGTTTTCAGATATTTTTTTTCATCTATTATTTTTGGAGATTTTCCCATAATCCCTGTAACATTCTAATGGACAATGGTATCAAAAGGCCCTTGTGCAAGACCATTCTACTACTGACAAATATTATTATTTTGTATTTATATAGCATCAACATTATGCAGTGCTTTGCAAATTCCATAGTCATAGGACTAGCTGTCCCTTTATGGGCTCACAATCACAACATCCCTATCATTGTCATATGCCATTAACAATCTAAGGCCAATTTTGGGGGAAAGTCAAAAAACCTAACTGCATGTTTTTGGGATTTGGGAGGGAAACAGAATGCCCAGAGGAACCCATACAACCACACATGGGGAAAATATACAAACTTTATAGAGAGAGTGTTCTGGTAAAGATTTGAACCTACCTAATTTTATGCCTAAAAAGCATCACTTTGCATGTCTTTTCACTTTCTACTTGATTATATGTGGCTGGCTTTAAAAAACAGATAACTGGTTATAGAGGAATATAGCCCCTTTTCCTTCCTTCTTTCCATAGGTAGATTTTCGGTTTACCTGATACCCAAATAAATCAACATCTAAAAAGTGAATGTTTAGGTCAATGGCTATGGTTTGACTAATTATAGGCCGGTAGTGATAGCTCTTGCCATTTTGGCAAGATTTCTGATCCAAAAATGCCTATGCAAATGGGATCCCTCTCTGAAAACAATCACCAATCTTTCTGTTTCAATGTGTTACTATGACTAGTCTAAAGTTTCAATGTAAATGTCTGCTTTAAAGGGAACTAAATAATTGTTGTTTAAATGTTAGATTGAGGAGATATGCCTTAAAAACTTCAACAATATTTTGTTAAAAACTTCAAAACTTGTTGATGTTTTTTCTTAAAAACTTCAACAATATTATGTTGCTGTTGCTATATGTAATCATTGTTAACCTCCTGAGTGGTTTATTTCTCTGTGGATTTATATGTCTAAAAGCGGTACATGGTCTTTCATGAACATTGATTTTACAGTATAATATAATAGTATGAGTATAATATATAATGAAAATAATAAATTAAATACATTTAAAAAAAAAAAATTTAATAATAAACATGATTTTGTGTTTCAAACTTTAATATACTCATAGGATTATAATATACTATACTATTTTATATACTATAAAAATAAATTTTCATGAAAGACAATGTACCGCTTTTAGACATATAAATCAAGTGTATTGCATTCAATACAGTTATTTTGTATTGAATGCAATAAAAAATAATTTGAAATTCCCACCACGCCCCTAGCAACGGCTGTACACACTGACGTCACCAGGAACTCCCAGGGAACTCGCCGGGGGACAGATCGATGAAGAGGACAGGCCAGAGGATGGCAGGACACTGGAGGATGCTGGAGGACGCCGATGGGACCAGGTAAGGCTTTATTTTTTATTTTTTTAGCTACCCTGAGTGTGGCTCGGGGTTACCGCTTTCAGCTGTTTTTTTTTTTATCCCGAGCCCCACTGGGGCTTATCGCTGAGGAGGTTTTTAAAGGTTTTGTCATTTTATCCAAGAATAATTATTACAAATGTATGCATGGTTTCCACTACAAACTGCTACTTGACCCACCTTTGTCCCTTTGTCCTATTCTCAAAGTCATATTGCCACATATTGGTATTTGAATGCATTATGTACATTTTCCTTTTATAAATAAATTGTCATGGTTTTTGTTTTTAGTTTTTTTGTTTTTTTATTAGTCTGACATTTGCTCAATCAGCTGTGGTTTTCCTTTAACATACTTCACACATGTTGATTTGCTGCCACTGTTCTACAGAATTCCTCTGTTCATTTGTAGTATTGTATATGTTTGTTCTCACTGTGCTGTGCTGCCTGATCTTAGCTCTATTGTATACAAGAACACTTCCACTTGCTGTCCAAACAGGTTGTCAGTTAGCTGTCCAGCTCAGTTGCATACTCATTCCAACACACCTGATGGTGATGGAAGGAGGTCCAGTTTGCCAAGCACAATAATAAACCACTTTGATTGACAAGCTCACAAGATGTTCTGTTGTTGCTTTAGTTGTTTACATAATTCAAATAGTACTAGTATATAAAACTTTCAGGGACAAATACACTTTGTGCCAAACATATTTTCTCACTTTCACAGCCTTTCAGGGTGTTTATGCAGGTTTGAATGCCATTTTAGACCTTGGTCCACTATATATTCACTTACTCATATCAGCTTGATAGTGGAAGCACAAAAAAGGTGGATTCCTCCTTTAACCAAAAGCAATACCATTCACAAATGTACAGTAGTCTAAAATGCAACATTCCAGAGGCTTGCTAGAGGTTCCCAGCAAAGGGATGTTATCATCCAGTTACACAATAGATTCAATTATTAGAATGTGTTAATATACACACACAAACACATGTAAATCCACACTTCTATATAAAGCCAAATTAGTTAAAAAACGCCCCATTAAATATTGCACTCAAAAAATACTTACAAAACCAATATGCAATTTGGACCTATCAAGGGTGGAAAACTGGATTAGAAAATATTTATGCAGGACAAACCTTTTAAAGGTGGTAGTATAGACATATTATTGCAATTAAACAATATGGCTACAAACGCAGTAGCATTGACTTCCTATTTGCAAAATGGACATGGAAACATTCAAAGTTTAAAAAAGCTGTGTGTTTAGTGTAAATTTTAAACTTCTATTTTTTTTACAGGTTATCCCACAATGAAAAGATGATTCCCACGGCTGTATGTCATGAGCACAGCTGTGGGACCACTAACAGTGTGGGATTCCCAGGCTCTAGGGGTTAAATGAGGACAAGTCTCCCCATTCAAGTCTAGTGCTCAGTGATTGGCTGAGCAAAGGGGATCCCTGATGATGCTTGAGAAGACAAAACACAAGCAGAGTCGGAGTGACAGGCAAAGGTCAGTCCAGGCAGCATAAACTGGCAATGTCAGAAACAGGCAAGGTCAGCAACAGTAAATCAGACGATAAATCTCCACCACAGATTAGCCCAGTTAAACGCTACAATAGGTACTGATGACTTGGAGCAGAGAGGCTTTACAGTCTCAGAAGCCAATAGCAGTGTAGGACTGAATCAGGAGCTGATCAGCCTCTAGAATCCCCTTCAGCTGTGCACAGCCTAACAATAGATGCTGGGGATGCCATAAATCCATCAAGCTGCACATTTAAAGAGAAGCAAGGGCTGCTGGTATCCCAGTTCTCCTGGCTGCCGCAATTGACATTGCTGGACAGAACAGACAGTATTTATTACCACACATTACCATGGTGCACAGCACGGAGTCGCCGGACAGATGAGCATTTCCTAACAGGCTAACTGGAAGATGTGTGCCAATTGATAGAATGATCTGTTAGGGAAAAAAATTACTTTTAATGCAAGCTCGCTATGGTCAAGCTGCCGGAGATACCTCGAAGCCTCAGATCATTTCAGTTGATAAATGTTGGGAGAATACGCCAGTGAGAAGTTCAGAGCAGGAGGCAGCATGAGACCCTTGGAGAGTGTGGTCAGGACTTTCTGGGCCAGGGTTCTGGATCTGCATTTGCTGAGGTTGGATGAAAATGAGGATGATGATGACCGTGATGTCACCTGGGAACCACTGATGTGTGTAAGGGCTAGCAGCAGTTCCGAAACAGACGTAGAGGAAAGGCAGCAGCAGCAACAGACTGGGAATGAAAGGGGCTGCCAATGTGCCTCATGTGAGTCCCAAAAAAGGGCGACAGATGAGTGAGCACAAGCAGAGGAACATTTAAAGACACGATGTGACCGTGGGGGAGGTAGATACAGGGCACCCAGCAAAAGGAGAGGCAGGCACAGAAAAAGAGCAGCAGAGTGGTTGCAGGCACCTCTCCAGTGTGGTCCTTTTTCACACTGAAAGACAATGACAAGTGCATAGCAATCTGCATCCTGTGCCACAGGCAGATCCACAGAGGACAGGTTGGATCACATTTGGGTACAACATCCCTGCTTTCCCACATCCTTGCTGTTGCTTCCTCCTGTCAGTACTCTATTCACTAAAATTGTATTGTAAATTGTATTACACACTTCTGGGTGGCATTGACGATGCACTACACCCAGCTCTAGATGCCAATTACCAATGTGGTCCAGGCAGGACCCACCGCCTCCTCCTGCTCCTGCTGCATGTTTAAAGCTATTAATGTTTAATATGGGACAATTGACTTTAATAGAATTTGCAAAATCGGTTCGCCGAAATAGTTGTTTGCTCTTGTTCTACCCATCAAGGTTTTTTTGGGGTCTCATTGACACCTTTTGGTATTTTCCCCTTTTGCAGTTCTCATAATGAATAGTAAAACTCTGAATGCTAAAATATGAACAAATATAGCTACAAAAGAACATAAGCTTTTATTTTTTAGGCATTTTCTGTATGCAATCCAATAGCATTCATATTCATCTCCCTATTTCGTACTGCCTGTCGCTATGGCAGCTGCAGAGCATATCCTAGCTAATGTTTGCCAATTAGATAGAAGTTGCAAACACTAACTTGCTGTGTGCACAATCCTCAGTAATAATTGACAGTTACATCCAGTAATCCAAAGCATAAGATATGTCATTTACCTTTGAAAATGGCATACAGTCTTTGTATAGTTCACATTTACACAGGACATATGACTGCCCTAATCAAACAAAGCATAAACTGCATTGATGCACTAATATATTTAAACAGGTTGCTACGAAAATTGAAAAAAAAAATGAATATCCAGATCGCATTTTCATTTAATCTTTCATTTAATGAAAAGTGTGTTTATTATTCAGAAGAATTCCACTTTTGTCCTTTTTTTCAGAATCAATTCTTAGATATAGATTTTTGTAAATCAGAACCATGTATTGTCTGTCTGTCTGTCTGTCTGTCTAAATGAAATTCATGTTTTATACATCTATGCAATAGTAGAATTACTAACACTGTAATAGAAGTTTAAGTAAATGTGGATTTCATGCAGCTTTACTATATTATTAACTTCCCAAATGCTAAAGTATGCAGAAGGTTTCCTTATATGTTTCTATGGAGACCCAGCAGACCAATGAATTTTAAGCAAGCACATTTTTAAAATGAGTTGGCAGAATTTAGAATCAATCTTTTTTCTGGCTTCTAGCAGATAAATTTAGCCACTTTTGTTTTAATGCAAGCAATACTTTTCATTATTATCCTTCAAAGCAACTGCCATATGTATTTGGAATATGCATATTTGTTATTCTTGCTAAGGGATTAGCAGAGCTTGAATGTTCTCTTAACATTCAGCTTTTATTCAAGACTGAGATGTGGAAAATAACAGACATTTTAAGAAAAGCCAGGGACTGATGTATAACACCGGTGGTGAGGACGGCATGAAAACAAGCCAGACTCCAACTTATATTTTTCTAGTACCAGTCAGATAATAAAAACTGACAGGCTACTATGGGCATTATGTCTAGCCCTCCATACCTCCACTTTTTACAACAAATAGATGATTATCTAGAGCAGGGGTACCCAACAGGTGGATTGCGATCTACCGGTAGATCCCAAAGACAACGCAAGTAGATTGACTTGATCATTTTGACTTGGTTTTTTTTAAATTAGCTCACAAGCCGGAAAAGTATGGGCACCCCTTATCTAGAGTATTCAGAATCTTTCAAACGTATAGAAAAGGTCAGATGAAAATAACAAAAAAATGAAAACAAGTAATTCCCATTAAAAACCTTACTTACAAAAGTACAAAAAAAATTATACTATTTGATGGAGAAATGAAGAATTTATTCACATAGGTATACAAATAGATGTATTACTGGATGCTGGGTAACAATGGCCCAATTATTTGAATGGACTGCCCATTGGACCATAGCAGTGAAAAAATTAAAACCTTCACAGTAATTCAGTGAAATACGTGTGATTCATGTCACTGTTCATTCTAGCACTTTACCGAAACACAAATATGTAAACATTTCTATATTCCTGCCTTTCAGTTTTTGGAAAAAATGCTGTTAGGAATCATTATTTAAAAAATAGCAAAATAACTAATGAGATTTTACCCATAGCAACTAATTTAATTTTGTTTTATGAGTTTTAGTCTTGAAAAAA
>NC_092861.1:51273858-51296680 GCF_032062135.1 Pyxicephalus adspersus
TTTTTGACAAATATGAAGCATCAGTTTATTGTCAACATGCTGGTCCGTATTTAAAAGGCAGGGATTCTATCACAGCGAACATGTCAAAGACACCTCTTAGTTCCTAAAAGTCATGTGTCACTATTCTCTGCATGCTTCAGAAGCAAGAAAGAAGTAGGTGTAGGACTTCATAGATCTCACAGCTTAGCTGCTGACAATAGATCATTTTGTTCTTAGCTGTAAAAGAGTTTTTTAGTCTGCTTAGGTTGTATGCTTTAGAAGAACAAGTGTGTGTTTGAAACCAGTTTGAAATCTGTAGCCTATGGACTACATTTTAAAGGTATTAATAAACCTGAATGCTTGTGGAACAGAAAGGCTCACTTTCAGACAAATAATAGAGGCTGCTGGTGTGTAGTGTTTTAATTAACAAAGTATTTGTAAATAAATACACAAAATTTGGTAACCTACCCTCACCTGCAGTTAATTTCTGCACTACTGCAGTCAACACCACCGCACTACCAATGTAGTCCAATGCCTTCCTTGAGCATTCCAGTCTCTTAAAAGCTAACTTTCAGAGCAGGTACACTTACTGGTTTAATGTAACATGAATTAGTTTTAAACTGGTGGGCTACAAGCATTGTGGAACAATTAATCCTAACTACAGTTGTTTGATTAATTCTCCATAACTCATTCTTGGATGAGAACAACATCCTACAGTGCAAGTTACGTAGGCAAAAGACAAGCCCACATCCTGCCCAGAGTTATACAAACCAGGAAGATTGATTATGTAAAAAATATATTGATTAAATTCTCTACTGTTTTTTGTATCAATACTTTCCCTGAATACATTTTTTTTAATACTTTTTTTTGGATGATTTTTTAAAATGATAGGGTCTGGATGAAAGGTTATTGTAGTTTTGGTAGTTCATATTTTTCCATAGATCAGACCAAAACCGGGGGTAAAAAAAGAATCAACAAATAAAGCAATAAATCCAGAGTGCAAATATTACTCATAGGTATTGCTTGCCCCCCGACTGACTTATCATGCTTTATTCTGCACTGTGGCCCTCTGTGCAAGGAGCTTGATAGATGTAGGGGTTTTCTTCCTCATGTCAGTGCTTCCAGTAAAGACAGTAAGCACATTTCCAACATCACCAAAACTCCTGAGGCTAGCTTTTAAAGGCAGTGTTCCCTATATCTCACACTGCAGATTTACAGCTATGAGGCTGTAGGCAATAAGACTGTCCAAGCACCCTCACATATCAGGAAATACAGGATTTTTCAGAAAGAATTTAACACAAAATGTACATTATAATCTGTGTTCACACCAAAATAAAGCAGTATGTGAATAGTTGTTTTTATATGCCTGTTGTTTTTTTTGCATAAGAAAGCATAGGAAGTATCGGTCACATTTGTTTTAATTTCTTCTACATAACTATTTTATAAATCTATATAAAGTATTAGTATTTGTGGGTTTGCTGTAGTTTAAAAACAGAAAAGCTCACAAGAACGCCTTTTTTTGTGTTACTGCTTAAACAGGTTATCAACTAGTTAAAAAAAAAACGTGGTAATGGGAAAAAGGAAACAAACCTTAAAAGGCACTCTGTTTGCATCATTGGTCATCAGACATCATGGAACAGCAGCACCTGGCCAGGTTGCTAAGATTCTTTTGAGCAGTGTGAGCACACTGTGGTTTAAACTGCAGTAAGAATTAACTACGGGTTTGGTAGCAGATCAATGTGGATTGAATGCACCACAGACTGATATAATTACATTGGATACATTTCTGCTCAGGAAACAAAGAATTAGAAGAAAAACAGACGGATTAAATAAAGCAAAAAAACTGTAGCATCCAAAACTACAATTTATTAAACACCCAGAGGATTATGACTTTACGGCTGCTAGGTCACTGTTGTTTCCTTGTGTTCAGTAGCAAATCCATCACAAGAGAATAAAAGGGTTCCTTATCTCATACTCATGGAAATGAATGTGTGAAAATCAAAGCAAGAGATAGCACTGCCAATTATAACTGCAAGCAGAGGAGGAGCATCAATAATATACATATCACTTTTACTAATCAGGGAATCTTTATTTTTGAGAATCCTTTGAGTGTTATCTGGAAAGATAAAAGTTACATTATTTGGTATTTAGGCAATGGGCACTGATTGTCAACATGTTTTTCAAATAAGTGACTCAAAGTATCCATCTCTCAGGTCACTACATCAATCTGCCAAGTCCACCGCTGTCGGGAAAGGCAAAGTTGGACAACACTCTAAGATGTTTATTTGGACCAGTGGCCGGTCCTCCTCATCATACAGACCAGATGAAAGAAGGTATGTGCTTGTTTTATTATAACTCACTTTGTAACTTTGCAATATTTTCTATCATGTTCATTTTTGTTATTATTGGCTGGAAAGTATGCTTATTTTACACATGTTGAAATTAATGCAGCTGTCAAAAGCTGAAATGATTTTAACCAATTAGAATAAAAGGAGTGAAATACTGTTTCTTAATAGGCTATAATAAAAATGTTGTTTTGATCATTTTAGGGGAAAATACATTCTCTCTACATTCTACTCAGGTTGTTGTAAGTTATGTTGATTTTTTTTTAAGTTTGTTAGTAACCTTTGTATTAACTCATAGTCTGCAGGTGGTACTGATAGTATTATATATGTTTGCTAATGGGGAACATAATGCTATTTCATTTTAAATGAACAAAGGCAACATGTAAACTATTTTTTACATTCTAAAAAGGTTACTTTACACCCCCCACCACCCTTTTCAAAAGCATAAACTAACCTTTGCTCATTCCATTCCATACTCTGCTAGGAGACCTGGCACATGAAGTAAAATACCTATAAAAATGAGCATGTGACTCCCTCCCTGTGATGGTGCTTAGTGCCTTGCGATTGGCTCAGCACATTCACATGGGGCTGAGGAAGTGTTCATTGCCCTACATGCCAGTTTGGAGCTTACACAGAGGTGTATTTTCCTCGACATAGTGGCTGATCAGAGCAGGATGGAAAGCAGGGAAAGTGAGTGCATTGTTTATTCAGGAGGAATAAAGTGAATTTTTCACTTTGTCCTGCATGTAAAAAATTAATGGACCTATATGTTTTATATATGCAATTCTTTAATGTGTTACAATGAGCTAAAAAAATATGAAGATATTGAACTAGGGGAGTTCAATAGTGCCTATTAAAGTATTTTCAAGTCTCAAAAACATGGCACTAGCGGATTTAATCTTTAAATGACTGTACTTCTATTAAGCAAATATTTCCTTCTATTCTATCCTATCTGCCTATTTCATACACGCACACATTAATATATACAGAATAATTATTTGGAGTCCTATGACCACACCCTTAGATCCCCTTTACCCAACATGACTATATAAACATTAAATTATCACATTACTTTCAAAAAAAAATGTTGTAAAACCCCTCGCCTTGCTTTCCCATCTTTTTCCATACTCTCTACTTCAGGTCAGTCAGCAAATGTCTTCATCTGTCATAGTCTATGCAAACACCAGTGGTTCTATAGTAGCTTTATAAGTAGCCCACAGTATATTTCTCTAAAGACCCCAATGGAAAAGCTGTATCCCTGCAGTGTTTTGCATTGGAAGTGATATTTCAGTGCCTGTCACACAGCATCCCATTATCATCAGTGTGTTATGACTGTATCTCTGTGTATGAGCATGGGTGAAAAAAAGAAAGTCCATGAAAACCTTTACAAATGCATGACATTCTCTTAGCCATTGTGATGCATGGAAAATATTACTCTATGTAGTACTCTTGACCCTTGTACAGCCACAATAAGTGAATACAAAATCTCACATTTTCTTTCACACAGCTGTGTATCATGAATCACCACTATTATCCTGTGGTCAGTTGTCAGCTACGTAACCAAGCATAGTGATTGCAAACTGCTGTTTGAGCTTACAATTATACGTCACAGTTCACAATTTTGTTCAGGTAGCAGCAAAGCTCATAAATAGCCATATCTAATGATAATGTAGAAAATAAATGATTGGAGAAATAGGCTTTGTTATTATATTTCTTCTGTTAGCTTAGCAATGTTTTATCTACAGCTTTAAATTTTAATGTATTTAAACTTAGAAAAAGAAAAAATTCCAAGGTTGCATGCAACATTAATACAGCAGTATAGGCTAAGATTTAGAAGGACATTACATTAATTTGTAAGAAAACCAGCATGGTTGTATATATGTATTACTGAGGTAAGTTTTTAAAGGTTAAGTTTGCTCTTATTAGCTTTGGATGTTAAAGAAACATTTGCACCATTAGTTGGTCTTAATGGGAACTGATGATAATACCAAAAGTATAAAATATATGCAGGTCTCTAACATCATTAGTTTTTTGAAGACTTAGGTTCAGATATAAATGTTGAAAATGCTGTTCTTTCAATATGTCTAGATGTTCAAAAAACATTTTGGAACCTGTTTTCATGGAAGGTAGATAAAATGGCCACATGTATAGATAGTTTAGTTTCCTTAGACTTTCAATTTAGTATAAGTGATTAAATTGTTAGTCTGCCATCCACAATGCAATATTCTGTTGAAATATGAAGTTAACCATATGATGGGCACTCTGGGCATGTTCAGTGTTGTGGTGCATTTACCGCTTTCTTGCTTCAGGAAATACTGCTGTATGGGGGGACGCTCCATTTAATGCAGAGGAGTAACAGGTTTGACCACCCAATCACAATAAAGTTTGGGAGGGCTGGCAGTGTGTTTTGTGATTCACATTTTTTTTCTTTTTATAGGGCAATTTTTTTATTTTTTCCTTTTTATAGGTCCATTTATTTTTATTTTTGTTGTGGTCACAAAACACACTGCCAGCCCTCCCAAACTTTGTTGTGATTGGGTGGTCAAATCTTTTGCTCCTCTGCACTACATGTGGCATCCCCCCCATACAGCAGTATTTCCTGAAGCAAGGTAGCGGTAAATGCACCACAACCTCACTGCCGGTGTGAAATAGCCCTTAGTTATATAAAGGCATAATTGTTTTGTTTTACAAGCTTTTCTCCTCTTTTTCTGTACATATATATGCACTTCCTATTATTTTTCTTTCATAAAATCACTACAAAAATTGCAGGCTGAATCTCTGATGCTTGGACCCACCTTCCCCCTCTATAGTTCAGTTCTTACTGATATCCTGGCACCGAGTTCACTGATCATATACATCCTGCAAATAACTTGAGTAGTACTGTGCAGACTCATTCAGTAGATGTTTGTAAGATATAAACAAGCAGCATGTGTAAGGATCTCTGTAAGCACTGGACAATGGAGGGGTGAGTTAGTTTAGTCAGTGTAGGGAAGAGGAGACTTAAAGCTTCTTCATTTAAATATAGTTTTTCTCTGACCCCCCTGGAGGTCTAACTATGTCCGTATTTTTATGTCAAAAGTGGTACATTGTTGCGTGGAAATTTGTTGTTTACTATTTTAGGCCTGTAATTCATAGGAATAACTCCTGAGTATGATAAAGTTTGAAACACAAATCATAAATTAAAATATATTATAAATAATTATAAATAATTTTAAAAATAAAATTATAAATAAAATCATTTTTAATAAAATATTTAAAAAATTTATTTTTTTTTTAATTTGTTCAAACAGGTACAATATTAGAAAAAACTTTTGGATTTATTATTTATGACTTGGATTTATTTTTTATAACTTTATCACTGTGATGAATGTTTTAAAAGCAGATTACAATGTAATTAAATTTACCACCAAGCCACACCTCCACAGCGTACCGACACTTCACGTATCACATCGATCACACCGGAGATGTGATGCAGAAGCCGGTCGGGGATCACTGAGGACGCCATTCGATCGAGGGGAGCAGGTAGGATTTTTTTTTCCTACCCCAAGTGTAGCTCAGGGTTACCACTTTTGGTATGTAAAAGTCACCCTGAGCCACACTTGGAAATACTGCCAAGGGGGTTGAAGCTCAGACTTGCTACTTATTTTCCATCAAAACGTGGCAGCAGATGACCTGTGTGTGTATAGCAGAACCTAACAGATTGGTAATATTGACCCCCAGGCAGCCCTCTAAGGCTGCTGGTGCTCAGTTTGTGGTTCAGAGAGATTGAAAATCTCTGTGGAGGGTGAAGCTGAAAGGAAGATTGTCACAAGTATTATCAAATTTAATTAGGAGGACCATGACAATTCAATAAATTATATGCCCAAATATAAGCACAATAATAGGAAGTATAGTGCAGAAATTCTTTCATTGTAAGAACTGATCTGTCTGTGAGGTCAGGAAGGGATATTGTATTTTCTTGGTGTAATCTGACTGTTATGGTTTTAGAGGGGGTGGAACTTGATGGGCATGTGTCTTTTAAGTCTAATAAATATTTTGTCAGCACCTGGTCAGCACCAGTCCTCACTGGACACCAGTCACCCAATCTAACACCGCAGTCGTCACGTGTAGTAAGCCCCCACTCAGCCTCGGCAGACAGGTTGCATTTCCCAGCACTCGGATATCCCTAGGACTTACTGTGCAAGGGATGGTGTCTGGGGATGGGCTGGCTGCAAGTCAGGAGCCCACAGATAAACAATACAAAAATACTAGGTGATCCAGAATACAAGCCAAGGTCAAGCTGTGTAATCAGTCTATTAAACAAGGTACAAGGAAGTAGGCACAGGCAGAGCCAGGGTCACAGGCAGAGGTCGGTCCAGGCTGAGTTCAAGAAATGTCTGGGAACAGGCAAAGGTCAGCAACAGAAAACACACTAAACTCCCCAGCAGAGCCCAGCTAACGCTACAACCAGCAAAGGCAATGGGAGCAGAGAGACTATAAAGCCCCAGCAGCCAATTGCAGCGCAGGACTCAATCAGGAACTACTCTGCCCATTAGTCTCAGCACAATCCTCTTCAGCTGCACGGTCTCAGAGCAGGGGATGCAGAGGAACCAATCACATCCAAAGGGAAGCTGGAGATGCACCGGCTGCAGTGCAGCGGACTGACAGCTATTTGCCTGATCTTCCCTGCTGCTGCAAGGGATGCTGACAAAGAATAAACATGATGTGTTGTCCTGTGGCAGCCAACAGTACGGGATTGCTGCCTAGATGATTGTCTCCTAACATATTTGATAAATTAGTTTGAACCTGAAAGGAAGTTTGTCCTATCCTGTGCACCGCCTAAAGACTGCATTTTCTATAGCAGTCAGTAGAATAGTGTAGGTACCTCTTGGTGTCTGGTTTAGTGCCTGTGCCATCGGCAGTCTATAATAATACAGAAGTGTCTTAAACTGAAATACAAGCCTAACACCCAATAGAACTGACATAATAATTATTGACTTAATAATAATATAAATACATTTATGAGTAAACACATCACAGTTGTGTCTTTGAAATCCTCACACCCCAGTGCTTTCATATGTAACAATGAGGAGAGAACCAATTGAACAATATTCCTTTGCAAAACACTGGCCAGCCATGGCTTCACCTAAAATAATGCTTTTAAGAAAAACATTTCCTCTGTCTGTGATTTTATGCTTACAGCTATACCAACCTATACAAGTATAGCGGGTGTTTTTACTGACCCTTTTACAAGCTGAAATATGATGATATACCCTTTAGGAAACCTGTTCTTTATTGTTGGTCCTCTTCTGATGATTTTTTTTTCTTTTACAAAGTCTGTTTTTAAAATGTGTGTTTTCACTGCATCATGATCTTTTCTGAGCTAAGGACTGATCTGCTCCTTTGCAAAGATCTGATAAGACATTCATGCCTTCACCTGGCATTTTCTGTATGAAATTCCTAGCCAAAAAGCCAACAGTACAATGCGTGTCACTGGAATTTGTCCTTTAAATGAATAAGCATATGACACATTGAAGGAGTGTGTGCCACCTGAATTCTGGCTGGATTGGTATTTTTGTTATGATAATGAAGTGGAAATCTTAGTGTGAATACACATTCATACATCTAAATAGTTACATAATATATAATATTTAGATATAAGCATCAATAAGAGGCACTAAAGCAGTGCTGATCCAAAAACAAATCATCTTAAAAAAATATAAAACTGTAATCAGAAAATTAGATTAAAAATCACCTTTTTGATTTTTTTTGAAAGCTAAGTCTTGTTGAAAAGTGCAAACATTTTGAGCCCAATAAATGCTCTCTGTGTGAACTTCTAAATCTGTTTTATCGTATAACTTTACAGATTTCTAAGCTATAAAATATAGTGTTTATTTTAGGAGATAGCACATAATTCGGGTTTGTTGAGATATTAGATTAAGTGCAGGCACATGAATAAGCGGAATGAGAAGATATGGATAATTCTGATACAGGAGAATACTTTAAGCAATTGAACAAGTGAGTGGTTAATAAAACTGAAGAATGAGTGATAATGAAGGAGAATGGGTGATAAAGAGAATGTTTTTATTGACATGCAAGTCATGCAGAACTAACTCCCAACTCTGACAACTCCTGTTTGTGAAATGCAAGACTCAGGCCACTCACATGTGAAGTTGTGATGCATGCAAGGCTTTCCCTATATACCAAGATGACTACATAGGACAGACTTTTGACATTAAGAATCACTACTGACAAACCAAGCTGAGCATTGGTATGTGAGACTGGCTACTGATGCAGTATAACATTTGACAAGTACACATGAATATCAGAGCAGTGACTAGTAGGTACTATACTTTGACTAATAATAGTAAAGACATATATAGAACTTTTTAAAGTCCTTACTAGATATGAAGTCACTACTGAAAATGTGGGTGCACAGCCCTGGCAAGTAGTTATTGAAGACTTGAATGATACCGCACAGATGGTAAAAACTTGCAGCTGGAAATATCACAAATGAGCTATATCAATCCCCTCAGCTGAGTGACTTCAATTTAAGCTGAAGGTAAAAATACAGTTTACTTTTGAGGGCCAAAAACCTGGCTTATATTTAAGTATATATGGTAAGTAGTGGTGATTATAAATGTAATTCCTACAGAAGAAATCAGAGGAGCTCAATATGAATGAATAGTGTAATTGGTGTAAAGAAAGTTATGTTTTATCCCTGTAATACCATCAGAACACAGTAGTACACTGCCTGAAATTTTCCAGTTCACCTAATGTTCAGATGCTTAGAAAATATTTGTTGTTTAGACTTCACACAAGTAATTGTACATAATTTTTTTTTAGTCCTAATGCCCTACATATATTTAAAGTTGACCTTATTTATTTATTGAAATCCAATGTCTGCTTATGTGGCTGTCATCCTTACCCTCGCAAAATGTCTTTATTTAAAACTGCATATTAAAATATTTTAAAAACTGACTTATGCAACTAACTAAACTTTATTTGTAGTTTTAGTATTTTGATTTACATATACTTAAATATATCCTTGGATTATGGGTTATATTAAGTAAACATCGGACATGGCTTCCCTTTAATGCGTGGCTATTTAGTTGTTGACGTTGATGACATCCGCTCAGGCTCATCGTGAGTATAATTATTCGTCTCTTTATTAAAACATGGAAAGATCCCACATTAAATATCAATGGGGCAAATCTGTTATTGCATATATGAATTAGATTATAGTAGTCACAATTAATTCAATCTAAGAGCAATGCTGGATGGGCCCTTTTGCATTCCACAAATTTTCTAACACTTTTATTAAAACATAAACAATACAATAGCAATAAAAGTCTATGTGAGGACACTTGTTATGAGGGTTTTGACCTTCACTTGTCTATACCATCACACAGGTGTTAGATAATGGGAAATGCATTTCCACTAAATACCCATTTTTATCAGTTTATTGCAGTAATGTGTAGTGTTTTCTTCTGCCTATTACTGCAGTGCATGGCAATGTGAACATTACACTGTTCTGTGATGTCATTTACTGTACATGGTACACCAACACAATGATAGCAGCGACTAATGCACTACAGCGTCACAATGCATATTACATGAGGTGTGTAACCAGTATTGTGCATGTTAAAGCAGACCTGAATTCTTTCTTTGTCCCAGATGCTTTCCTATCCTGGATTCTTTCTTTGGTGCAGAGAAACCACAGGGGGCTGCCACCTTCTTCTGCCTTTGTCACCTGATCTCGTAGTGCGCAGTAGGAGATTGGTTAACGTTTCCTCCTGTAAATGTAAAATGGGTGCATGTATGAGATCAGCACTTCAGTTTTTTACACTGTGGGAAAAGCGATATCGGGCATGCACAGAAGGAGCAGGAGCAGCTCTGAAGCCTCCTTGGATACATAGCTACAGTTATAAGTATCCCAGGAGGCTCCAGGCTTCCAGCACTAGTGAAGACATAAGGGTAGGGGAATTTTTTTATATATAGTTACATCCTTTTACATAAAGTGAAAAATGTGGTAATAGGTCCACTTTAAGGTGCACTGCCAGTCAATAAAACTGTTTTTGAGCTCTGCACACCTTATTGCACAGTAATGTATTGCTTTACATAAAGGATAACTTGAAGAAAACTTAAGTGAAGGTAATTTTAAGGCATTTTCAAACAAAAATCAGACAACTAGAGCTAATACAGCTACAGCATGTGTACCTTTACTATGGAGATAGTCAGCGCTATTGGATGATCTCCATAGCTATCTATTGGACTGTGGATTTGTAAGATTAATAAAATAATATTCATGGAAGACCTTTTGTCGACTAGTAACGCCACAGAGAAGAAGTTCCACAATACCAGGTTCTACTGGATGCAAATTCCAAGACTACCCAGAATACAGAATCAATATTTCCCAGGTGACGTAGGACATTGGTCCCCAACTTTTTGCATGTCGCAGACTACAAAATTTATAGACTCTGGATCGCACATGTGCGGGGAGCCGTGTGAAACTTCCCCCAGAGTGACATCATGATGCCAGAACCTGCCCACTCAAGAGACACCACCCATCCACCGCCCTGAGCCTGTGATGCATATGGGAGATATGGTCCCAAGCGGGGTCCTTCTCCTGACCACCAAAATTTTCTCAGGTTGGGGACTGCTGATGTAGGGTAAAGTATTATGTACATAGATGGCTTGTGTTAAGTCCTATAACCCTTGATAATGTCCATTCTCACTTTTTACATCTGCAATTTGGAATTCTCCTTAATTCTCCTTAATGAAATTGGCATTAACCCCTGCACCCCCATTGATCCCTAGACTATCCTACCCATCTATCCCCATCCCCCTTTTTGTTATATCTCAATCTTAATACTGCTGTTCTCAGTTATTTCCATACTCTCTAAAATTTAAATTTTCTTTGTTTGATTGTACCTTGGTTAATTAAAAATTAAATAAAAAATGCAAAGAAAAGTATACAGCAAAACAGTAATAGAGAAACAATTTATTTTCCTTCTCCTACTTCTCAGTGTCAACTGATGTTTAAAATACAGTGAAAATTGTAGAACAATAAGTATTCAATAAACAAAAAAATATTTTTGTAATAGTATAGATTCAGTAATATAATTCAAAAAACAGCAAATAAGTGTTGTTTTTAAAGTTTACAACAATTGGTTAATTAAAAAGAATGAGAACTTGCAGCTGGAGGGGGAGCATTCACTTTGATTATAGTCATGTACCATGTGTGCTGTTCACCCATTATTAGGAAATGACTGTATCTGATTTTAATGAACTTCCGTACACTAATGGCTATGTCAGATGGGTCCTCTTTGTGCCATGTCTGAATGAACTAAAACAGCAACAATTAAATTATGTAATATTTGTTTCAATGTTCTTCACCAGCATGAATCCAGGCAAGCATGCTAGCAGTTTTGGTATCCTATTAAATTTCTTATGCATGTGAATCACTGAGTTTACACTCACAACACAGTTGTTAAACTGTTTGAAGACTTGTAGAGATGTAGAGGTATGAGCACACAGCTTAAATCATCTTATATAAATACATGTTTTCATATCAGCAATTTTTTGATAGCTATTCCCTACAACAAAAGAACAGTCAAAAACCCAGTGCTCAAAAGTAAGAGTTTGATTTGCATTGTAATGAGTAAAATAAGTATTTGATCCCCTATCAACCAGTCTGAAGACTGGCTAGGCCACTCCAGGACCTTCATGTGCTTCTTCTTGAGCCACTCCTTTGTCGCCTTCGCCCTGTGTTTTGGGTCATTGTCATGATGGAATACATGGCCCCATCCATTGTCCCTTTGATGCGGTGAAGGTGTCCTGTCCCCTTAGCAGAAAAACACCCCCAAAGCCACAGCTGCAATCATTGATAAGATGCCCAGCAAAGGAGAAGCTCCTGACATTGTAATAAAAGTATCTCTTACAAATGATAGATTTGTTACAGATACAATTGTATCATTGGTAAGAGATACTTATAATACAATGTCAGGAGGTTCTCCTGTGCTGGGCATCTTATCAATGATTGCAGCTGTGGCTGCATTCATTGAGAAGAGTGTGCGATCTGAGGGGCACTAAAGGTTACCTAACCTGTAGTGCCCAGGGCTGGCAGAGGATCCTCCTGTTCGGCGAGAGCTCGACCTCAGAAGGTCGTTCTCGCTTACATTTTTAGTAAGCAAGAAAGGCCCGATTCACAGCGAGATTGAACCTAATATTCTCGCTCACTCATCCCTATCCTGCTTTTTGTTTACATCCATTGGTGTCCTGGCTTAGCTTGAACTAAAAAAGTTCCATAGACTTACATGAGGGTAGGCGAATAGGAACATACTTGTAACTATGTTCTAGCCCCATAGAAGTCTGTTGAGCTGTAATGCACAGGAGCAAGCAGGACATTACTGGATGCAAACAAACAGTGAAACCACAGCCACCAGGTCTTAGTAAACACCTGTGGAACACAGAGTAGGTTAGTTATAAGTCCAATAACACCTTAAACTGAACCACTTTGGGCCCTAGGAATTTTATTTGTGTTGAAACACGTATTTTAGCAAAACATATACCTCCTGCAAATGAAGAGCATTTGTAATTTAAACATGGCAATATATAATGAGTAAGTAGGTCCCAAACCTATGAAATTATGTGTGCAAAGCAACTTAAAACTAAAATACTAAAATTGTTCATGGTGAGGCTTTAAAGACTTTAAAGCGTACCTAAACTCAGAAATTTCACTTTTCATAAAAGTGTAGACAACCTTTTTATGTAAAGTAAAAATTCTGTTTGTTTGGGGGATTTTTTGTAGGTGCAACACCCTTTTTTTTTTTTAAAAAAAAGGGTGCAGCACCACCCCCTAATTCTCAACCACCTAGGCGATCGAGAATAAATAGGGTGCTCCTTCTGCGCATGCCCAAGCATCTCAGGCATGCGCAGAAGGAGCTTTTTCAATCAAACAGAAAAATTTGCCGATCTCATGCATGCGCAGTAGTTTTTCATCCTACTTCACCCGATCTCGCGCCTGGGTAGGGTGATGTAGGATGAAGAACCAGGAAGAAGAGCAGAAGATAGCAGCGCCCTGAGCGCGGGGCCTGATGCAGGACAACCCCCGAGTGATCAGACTGCGCTGGGGGATTCAAGGTAAGTGTTTTTTGTTTTGTTTTTTTCAGTTTAGTTCCTCTTTAACATCAGTTTAAATTGAATTCTACATTGTGGTCCTAGAATGTCTCCTCTTAATGTAATGCGCCACAGGGATAACTAATATATTTAGCTAATAATCATCTATGTTTAAATGTGCATCTATGTTGCACAGCTATGTCTACATCCATGTTAGGTGTGCTAATGGGCGCGCATAGGGGAAAAGGGGTTCTTTACTTTTTCTATTATTAGAGTTTATTTTTTTAAGACACATTTTTTTACTGCCTTTTATTGCTATCACTAGAATGCTGACAACTGTCAAATAGCAGCACTGAGGTCACAGGTTATCTTTAATGTGACATCTTGGATCTGTGAGACCCTGATGTCTCTCTAGCTTCATGCCCTAGAAAATCAAGCAAAAACTATGCTTAATCTGCTTTTTTTTTTCAAAGTTAGAGATGCAGGGGGCTTTACAGCTTTCAGCCCAGACGTTTTCAAAGCGAAGCCAGGAGCCATTAGTAAAATGTTAAACAGGCTGGGTAAAAAGCAAAAAAATAACGGTCTTCACTCGCCATTGATGAGTACATAAGCATGTGTGACAGATAAATTAGCTAAAATATTCCAGAACAGCCTGTACCCTACCAGCATGCTGCACAGAAGGACTATTCATCAGTAGAGGCCTTTTTACAGAGGTATGATTCCTCTTTACTGAGTCAAAGAAAGATCTTCCTAATTAGCAAATACCATAAGCTTTGCCACCTAAAGAACTTTAGGTCCAACTTAGCAGACCAGGGGGCATGTTACACCTCTGCAGAGAAACCACTTTTTTAACACAAAGAGCATGAATCTTCTCCCAGGGGACCAGATTGCTTTGTAAAGTACGTAAACTGTAAGATTTCACACACCTTTAGTTTTGATGAACATGGATTGTATTTAGTTGATTTAATTGGAAAGCACAATAAGCATTTAACAATCTCAGTTGGCACAACTATTTCTCCTATAAGGTCTAAAATAACTTTGTAATTTGCTGAAACAGTAAAGTGAAGGGACGAGAAGAAAATAATTTGAATTACTAATGGTTATCAAGTGAATAATCAGCAGGTAATTTTGCAAAGTCTTTAATTAAAAAAGTTATCTGCTTCTTACAGAAAAGTTGTTACAATAAAGTTCAGACTTTAGTACATTGTTCTTGCATTAAGTTTGTCCATATTGCACAGCTCTAAAACGGACAACAGGTATATTCTGGAGGATTTACTAAACCCTTGGCATAACCTGTACATTCAAGATCCTTTACTAGTGTGATGGGGGAGTCAGAGGCTTCCTACTCTTTTGTACCCACACCGCATTTCAGTAGGTGAAGCCTCACACAAGATAAAATACCATCAGTGAGGCAATATGTAGGACCGAACTTGGAAACAGCTTGTGGCAACGATGATTTTTCCCATGGCTTGTCATATGAGTTACATAAATATAAGGTACTACAGTAAGCATAACCTTACTGTGAAATAACTGAAGCAGGATCCAATTAAAAAATAAGGTAGCAACACATTACCTAATGTAATTAGATTTTTTCATAGGACAGTTTTTTTTTCCAAAAAAATTAAGTTGAGGAAATATTAGTGGCAGTGAAAAAGGTCTGGATTAAATGTTTTTTTTAGTTCATCTGCCTAAACTTTAGCTTTAAAGGTGCTAAAACAATTTCCCTGCAAATGAACACTTACTTTTCTTGCTGCCTGCACAACTAAACACCTCTCCTTTGATGAGAAATGGTCTCCTAAGGCCTGCAGAAAGCCAACATTTATAGGACTGCCAATCTCCTGTGTCCCCAGGATATAGTGGTTCCTCCACTCAACATTTATGTCACTACTGTGTCTTATGGATTTGATATGTTTACACTCATCTTTTGCAATCAAATCATTTTTGCAACTTTAGTTTTAGGGACAAGGTCATTATAAATATTGCAAGTGATTATCAAGAGACTCATTACTGCACTCAGAGATTTTATGCCATGCTAAAAGAACTCCATTTACATATCAGCTGAGTCTTCAAGAAAAGCACATCCAGTTCCAATATTCAATTAATGTGGCAGATTTATTTATGCCCACTTGTTTGAGACACAGGGCCAGTTTAGGAGGCAAATGTGCTTGGATTTGGATGTAGATACCATTTAGTCAATACTCTACAATTTTGAAAACATTGTTTGGGCAATAGGGTCTTTAAAACCCTTTTACATTTTCTCTAGGCTGTTTTGGTATAATAATGCACAATGTTGTAAAGCAGCCCATTCTTTATAAATATGCTGCCAACACACAGAACCAGACAGAATATCGAGTAAGACCCTTTTACCCTATTTATTTTATTGCAGCTTAGTGCTGTATTTTATTGTACTGTGACGGCAAAATGTTGACTATGGCCTGAGATCTGTGCCTTAAAGCAATAGTTTGAAAGTGGCTTAAAGCCCCACTCTAGCCATTTTCTATTGTAGGTGCTGGATAAATGTTGGGACAGGGGATGTATAAAGTTTGTTTTTAGAAAAAAAGAAAGTAACAAGACGTACAGTGTTCTCCCCAGCCCCTTTTAACTGGGTGCACCACCCGGCACTTTTCAGTAGCCACCCAGCTGCTTTTGGATAGTTACTGAAAAGTTGGGTCACAATACAGGGGCTGCCACCCCCCTACAATTTCTTCCCACCCAGATCAAAAAGATTTCTGGGTTGAGCACTGGTATAGAGTAGGAATATTGTCAGAGACACACTTCTGAAAAACACATGAAAAAATCAATTTTGCTTGATCCTGACTCTCTCATCCAGCAAACACTGGGGGCTGCCAGGCATTTGCCTGGTCATCTAAACAAATTCCATGATACAACAAACAGGTCCAGGGTCTGTTAATCAAAATGCTTATTCACTGAACATTAACCACATTCTATACAGACAACAGCAACTAATGTGATCCATTTTGCACAATACATCTGATACATTTTGCTTCTTCCTAAGGCTAATGTGCTATGTAAACCAGCACTGGTTGCCTGCACCTATTTAAACACAGGGCACCTGAGATCGCAATAGCCTTGTGAGTAAAGTGACATGCATTGAGGTAGTTGGTGATGTCTATATGGAATGCACCCTTCTATTCACTAAATATACTTTCAGTTAAAAGCAACCTATATTGGTGCTTCTGTTTATTGTTTCTTGGAACTGTCAGTCACACAGCTAACCTTCTGTCTAGAATTCTGCCGCTAGCTTTCATCAAAAGATCATATAGAAGTGAGTGACCCATCATAATCATATCAAAAGTACATAGTACTTTAAACTTTTTGCTCTAAAATAAATGTTTTAGGAATAACACACCATGGATGGTTAAAGTGTTTCCACTTCAAGAGTACAACCTTTATTGTTGGAATCTTGATATGCTACTATCTGGATCAATTACAGAATATAGACCACAGCCATGTGTATATACTATTTCAGATGCTTTAACTTTAGTGAGGGGTTTTTCCCACATTTCCTTTTATAATGTACAGGTACTGGGTTACATACGAGATAGGGACTGTAGGTTTGTTCTTAAGTTGAATTTGTATGTAAGTTGGAACAGGTACATTCTTTTAATAAATGCATTTATGACAGATGTTTGTCACAAAATATTATTAGGTAGTGTGATGTCAGTTACTGTGTAAAATCCTCACTGTAAGCTAATCACAAACAAAACAAAAAAAAAAACAAAAAATATGAAACCTAGTCATTCATTAACTTTGGGAGCAAGCTTTGTTTTGATATGCAAAAAGAAACAACTACAGAATTAGTCTTGGTCATTAAAGAGTTAAAAGAGCTTGCAGAAGAGCTCAGTCTCAGCTGTGTTTTGCTAAAGATTTCTTCTGCAAATCATGCAAACCACCCCTCCAAGCCTCCGTCCCGCACAGGAACGAACAGGGTAAGCCTAGTCATATCTAGGAGTCGTCCGTATGTCAGGTGTTCTTAACCCGGGGACTCGCTGTATTTATCTTCAATTACAAACTATGCATGCACATGCATGTATTCCTTTTAAATGCGGTTTTCTTCCCTTGTCCATTTGCACACCAGCTACAAAACTTTTCCTGTCCAGTCCGCTTAGCAAATTTATCATTCCACAGTATTGATTGAAAGTGGTTTAAATGAGCACTTCACAATTCTACAGACTGACATTTATTGATGCTGAGTTTCATACAGAATCTGGTCTATCTATTAGTTAATTTTATTTCCCCAATATTTACCACACCTTATTAATCTTTGTAAACAACCAAAATAAGCATTTCTGGTGAAGATTTTTAACACCTTATGGACCTTCTATGTTATTTGCAGCTATAGAAAGAAAATATAGCAGAATGAATAAATAAAATTAAATTATATGTGTGACCGTAAAAAGTATTGAGGTTTTTGAATCATTGCCTATTGTGTGTAATGCTATGGGCTATGGCTACATAAAATCAAGAAAACATAATACAAATGATACATCAGCTGTATATTTATTCGTCTAGAATGATCTCAGCTGAGCTCAGCATGGCCACAGAGCTTGTATGGGGGGAATTATGCAGTTCTGGTGCATACNTAATCTAATTACAGCTAAGAGTCTGCATAAGGAGTAATGGCTTACAATATGCAAATGCTTCCCATGAATCAGTGAGCATCATGTAAAAAAAGGAAATGCAAGTCAGACGCCTCCTATGAGAAGGGAGAAGTACCCTGCAGAGAATGCTGATTCTAGTACATAGATAATGTATAATTTTCAATAATAATTTTCAGTAGCACTAAAAATGTATAGTTGACAATCGAAAATCTGACTATCGATATTCCCTTTCCTTTAGTTTCAGGCATGAATTTTATATTGCATTTTCAATACAGGGACTGCAGTACACCATTTGGCCACTAGTGTTTTCATGGCGCTGTGCTGCAGAAACAGCTGTTAGGTCTTGCTTACTACACTAAAAAAAACGTCGAGATGTCCCTGCTGCCATCTCCCTAGAACTGTGCCTGATGTTCACGGGTGCTGTGAGAGGAAGGCTGGCCTGTGTGTGGAGGTAATTCCAGCACTCCTCCGGTCCTGAGGTTGCCGGGTTTTTGAGTGTTAATTGTTAATAATTTTTTCCATTTCTGTCAAACTGTCTAGTTAGTTGGGCAAAATAATAATGCAGAAAGTGTGATGGAAGGAATTTTCAAGTAAACAGCATGTTGATCAAATAAGTTTTGATACATAATTCCAAAAGTCATATGCATGGCTGAAAAAAAGTATATGCATGGCTGTCTGTGGTCAGTATTAAAATGGATCACCACATTTTTATTATTATACAGAAAGTTTGCTAAACCTTTCAAAAAATTAAATATGTTTAATTTTTTGTTAAATGTTTAATGGAGGTCTCCTCCGCTTCTGCTTTAACTGTTGAGGTGGTAAAGATTGAAGGGAAACCTGCAGCCTCAGGAGATACATGCATCACATATTCCAGAAGGCTGCAGACTGCTTATAATGTGCAACAAAAAAAAACAATTAAAACATTTTAAAAAACACTACATTATTATTTATATAAAATGATTAGCCACCTTTTTATATAGTGTTAAAATTTGGATACATGAGTTTAGGAAGCTTTCCGTAATGGATCCAGATAGTAGCATATCAGGATTCCAACATAGGCTTGATATTGTACTACCCTGCCCTTTAGTCCAAGAGAACACTTCTATTTTCATAGTATAGTTATTATGACATTGCCTTTATCATGTACGATTGCCTGATCACTACTAACCCCTTTGTTAGCTGCAAACACCTTATAGAGTCATAGCGATAGCCTTAATGAGACTAAAATACAGCATTCCACAAAGCCATACATTTTATACAATATTAAAAAATTTTGATGATCATGCATTGGGGAGACTGGCTTTAAATTTGTAAGTGACCCCCTAGCCAAGGGAAGATTAGTAAGGGAAAATACAAAATGCAAAGCCACAGGTACATATTAACAAAACAGGTGAAACAGAAAAAGCCATAGTTAATGGATTATTTTTTTAATTTTGTAGGTTGTCACATCTACCTCTTCCTCGCTAAAGCACAGTCGCCCCTCTCCTATGCATGTGGGCAGTTCTGCCTCCTGTCTCTTCCTTTGTTTCTCTTTGTGTGCGGTGGCCCCATGTCACCAGTGTTTATTTCCTAGATTTCTGGTTCTTGACTCCTGGCTTTTCTTGCTTGCTGCCTGCCTCGATCCCAGCCTTCCTTGACAATACTTCCGCCTCGTGATTTGGTACAGTGAATCATCCTGCCCACCCTGATGTGCCCAAGAGCCGCAACCTGGCAGTAACCAGCAGCACAACATCCTGGTTCCGGCTCTGGGGGATAGAGAGGACTTTCAGATCAAAATGTCAGAGATAATGCAACCTTTTCTGTGCTTCTTCATTTTCCACAACATTTATGCTAATTGGTTTTCTTGCCATGGCATACCAAATGCAAATGGCACATTAAATCCCTTAAGATGACAATCTGCTAATGGGTAAGTACATGGCTTAATCATTGCATACCAAGTAGGTGATCCTAAGAGAAAGCAGTTCGAGCCAAGCAGAAATTCACATTTATTGATACCAGATGTTCTATATTGACTTTTTTCTATGGTTAAGTAAAATTGTCCTTGGTCAAATGCAGACCTTATTGGTCCAAATGACAAAACCCAAAACACAGTAAAGGTCAGGAATATCAAGAATTTTAAAACAAACCTCTAGTCATTATGTTTTTAATAAAAGGGGAGTAGTAAAAATGTTAACAGTGTTTGGAAGGATAGTGTTAAAAGTCACTCAAAACTCATTGACATTGTAAAGTATGTAATATTTTTACAGACCCAAAAATTAATTATGCAAATCCTCAATTGATAATATAAAAATAAAAATGTTTTTTTCTAAAAGTGAATGTTTTTTCAGCTCCATGTTGTTGCCTAGAGTGAGCTTCCTGATAGTATCAATAACATGCCTGTGCAAAACCAACAAGTGCTTATAGTGGACTCCACTGAAAGTGCACTGGACAGGCTAAAAGCACAATATAATTATTCGGTTTGCTGGGATTCCTTGAGCCATGAGCAGTTTGTACCTTTTGGGTCCGTTACATTTGACACCAATGATCTTTTTTGCTATCTGTAAGGATGGGATTCTTCCCAATGGCGAGAATTTGAGAAGTCTTCTTCCTACTGACCTCCTCTCTAATGTACTGTGGGATGTGGATATAGTAATTATAGCAGGATTTTTCTAAGACCTGAAACTTATTTCAAGGGTTAACCATGTTAAAAAAGTTGTAGATCCTAAAAGTTACTTTAAAGTAACATTGGCCTGTTAAATATTATATATATTTATATATATATATTTATAAAAAGTTTGTAGGGTAAGAAAAAAAACAATTAAAATGCCTTTCAGATTCTATGGTTTTCACCCTATTTAAAATAAAACATGCCCTGGGCAAATCTTGTTTAAACATAATCTTGGTAGGCCTAATGTTCAGGAAATCTGGAATGTTCAGTAGCATTTGTTCCCTCTTTTTCCTGCAGTCTAGCGATAGGTAAACCTGGCAAAATACTGTTCACGGCCAATTCCACTGAAATCTTTAGGAGGCAAACTTTTAATTCATTGCTTTTATTTCATTCCTGTTTTTAAGGTGAATAGAACAAACTACTGGTACAAAGGCATAGGGAGGCACTGCCATGATGGAGAAGTACCAAGACCAGAACAATTTAGAAAAAATACCACACGGTAGGCAGAGGGTCTTTAGGAAAGCAACGTTTAATTTACACAAATCTTTTAACCAACATGTATCAACATGTTCACAGCCATTCTTGTTAGGAAGTTAGGGAGGTGAGGGTTAAGGGCAAACTATACAGGAAAGAACTTTTCTATGGAAGAACATCTGTTCTAGAGACAGAAATTCATGCAAAACTTTGTACAAATATCATCATTTTACTAAGCAGGTATACATACATTTTAAAATCTTTTTTTTAGATCCATAGAATAAAAATATTATTGTTCTAACCTGCTAATAAAACTGCAATAATTCCTGAACAAAGAAGTTTCTCAAAAGTCCACCATAAGTGGAAATAAAGTCAATTCACCAAGAGTGCAATGAAGCCTACAGTGAATGTGTGTGTACTACTTGAGTATTTCCGTACCTTTCAACTAAGTTTTTGGAATATATTCTAAGTATGACCATACATTTATGGGTTCTCTAATGTTATGACATGTATGCATATCCTCATATTCAGGGATTTACCACATTTCTTCTGGGGTTCATGTTCCACTAATTATTTACTGCATGTAGGCTATTTATAAAACAGAATTCAAATTTGTTCAAATAATATACAAGGTTCAGCTATTTGTGTATGCCTTAGCATATAGGAAGACCTTGCTATAACTGATAAAGCATGAGCCAATAATTTTGTCGTAGTTAAATCGAAAAGCACAGTTTTATTTACCAAAACAAGTTCATTTTAACACTTAAAAAATGATTCACTAAAAAATAATGATATAATCTACAATCCATGGTTTGGTATAACTACAGGCAAAAGCATAAATCATATGAAAGTAAAACTGCAAAGATCTCACAAAGGATTTGCTAATGTCCATTTATTATTCAAGTAGTAAAACCTGCTGTATAAATTATATGAATATTCACCAGGATGTATTCTTTATATATGTCCTACATTTTTAAACATCACAAATTTCAGTTAAAAACATTAAAAAGAATGAGAAAATTGTTGTACTGATTTTGTTTCCCTTAAGAGACATTACTACATTTTTATTTTCTTATTCTCAGTTTGTTAATAAACTGGGAATAATGCAATCACATACAAAGTAAACCAAAAGAATTCTGTAATACACACACCATATGGTTCTGTCCACCATCCCAACCCAGTACTGCAGACTTGTAAACAAAACCGGTATTCTTGGGTGGGGATCACATGTACAATCCACCCAATGTCTCTCACAGTGCAGTACTCTCTGTCTGAACAATCAATCACAATGGATAAGAAGAGAAGTGTGTTCCCCTTACTAGAGTTTTACAGTGAAGGTTGAGCCACCTCTCTAATTAGGTCTAAATTGAACATTCAAATCAAAAGAGGGAAAGAAAGATCTATACCTCATAATAACTGTTTGACACTTCACAGTATATGGGTAACATTGAGGTAAAGGCTGTATTTAGGTAAAAATGAGTATATTAGTAATAAAAATAGCACTACACATAGGCTAAATAGGATGTCTGGTCATTAAGGGTACATACCCCAGGTCAGGAACACTTTGAGTACTCTAATCAGTTCTAGGACTGGGTGTGGGGGGATATAGGTGACCCCAAAAGAGACATATAGTCCAGGAGGGTAGATTTTTTTTT
>NC_092861.1:51296916-51311211 GCF_032062135.1 Pyxicephalus adspersus
ACTGCTTTTTATGATACTAGCTGTAATTATATTAATTGCATATAGTAATTTATTACAATTTGTGTTTCTGCTCAGCTAATATTTTGCATAAACGTCAATATATAATGATTTGGCCAGTGCAGTTTTATATTATAATCTGTTGTTTTATAATATCTGTCACACTTACCTCTTTCCTCTCTCTCCTGCACATGTAGGCAGCTCTGAGACTGGGCGCACCTGCTTTTCTTAATTTATTCACTATTGCCCCTCCCACCAGCCATACAGGAAATTGCCTCTTAATCGCCCTTTACTATTTAGCTGGCTCTGCGATCGTTCAACGTGTCTCCACTAGTGCCGAGACACCTAGCTCTGCTGAGCATTTCCTCTAAACCTGTTGATTAGTTTAGTACTTTCCCTGTCCAGCTCCTGTGTTAAATCCTTGTTGCCCATTCTTTTGTTTATCTGCATGTTCCCTTGTGCTGTTCCAGTGTTCCTCTGTGTCTGTGGTGACCCCTGTGTCACCGGTGCCTCCTGTTGCTTCCTGTATTCCCCTGTGTCTGCAGTGAATCCCAGGTCACTGGTGTGTATCTCCTGGATTTCTGGTTCTTGATCCCTCGACTCTGGCCTTCCTTGACTATTGTCCTGCCTAGTGGTTTGGTACCGTGCATTTTCCTGCCCACCCTGGTGTGCTCAAGGACCGCAAGCTGGCAGCAGCCAGCAGTACAACATCCTTACCACTAGAGGCTCTGGAAAAGACCTGGCAGCTCCTTAGATCCTGCAACTTGGCCCTTCTCAAGGCTCACACAACTTCTCTGCAATCTATAGCGTGTCCTAAATTGGACAATATCTGTATCTATTTTTATATTATGTATATAATCTTATTTTACATATAAAATTTTAATACATGGCAAATGTTCCTAAAACACTATGGCTTTACTTTGTCTAGCTCTGTCTGTATAAAACTGAGTATGAATTATCTAGCTTCTGCTCACTTTAAAACAAATCCAGTTGAAGTCTCATACATTTAATCTTTTTATAGTCTTGTACTCCTTAATTTTTGTAACCGCTTTTTTTTCTCTCAGTTTTTTTTTTTGAAATGTGCTTCTTCTCCACTCCAATGCTTTATGCTGTCATTGCTGAGTAACAGCAATACTCAAACAGACCTGCAGAGGGGGAAAGGGAGGAGCCTAACCTGTGCAATTCTGAGTGCTGTTTACTGTCTAGAGTAGGTCTTACTCTGGGGCCTATTGGACTGCTGGGCCATATTTAAAAATTTAATTTAATTTATAAATTAAAAGTTAAGGTTAATTTCTGTAGTAATACTATGTAATACCATGGCCTTACAGCCGTAGAACCTTAGAATAATCTGGTAATGTTTTGAACCCAGAGTGACAATCACTTCAAAGAGAGCTGTAATGCTTTTCATGCATATTACTTGCGGTGTGTTTTATACAGAAGGTACTATTTTTATTAAAATATCTGCTCTGATATCAGTTTTTCCGTATAATGACTATCTGTATTGTACTTGATTATCAATAGTAATAACAATACCATTTTCTTTTAGAAACATTTACCAAAAAATCAAGGACCATGATCTTCTGGACAAAAGGAAAACTGTGACCGCACTGAAAGCAGGAGAGGACAGAGCCATCCTCCTGGGGCTTACCATGATGGTCTGTTCCATTATGATGTATTTTCTCCTAGGAATAACACTACTTCGTTCATACATGCAGAGGTAATTTGGTCTCTGTAACCTCCAATTTGAATATATATGGCCTAATTGCTTTTTCTGAGTTATTTCTTTTATCTCCAAGTACATTCCCAATCTGTTTAAAAACATTCATATGCAGTAGAAGATTTTCAGCAGTTTAGTACCAAACTGATAAGGGCAGAAATTGAGAGCTTTATATTCCAAACACATTTCCATTCTACTGCTTTGTAGCTAGGTACAGAAACATTCAAAAATGACAGCAGATGTCTCTGTGAAATAAAAGTGCACCAGTTTTAACAGTGGGCGGAATTCATCAAAGAATTGAGAAGCAGAAGGGAAGAGACACAGATCAGGTTTAACAGAGAATTCGGAATTTTATTGGCTTAGGGAACTTGAAAAGATTTCTTTGCAAACTGAGATATTCTACAGCACAGCAATGCAGACTGGTATGATTTGTTTAGTTAATTGTGCCGGCTTGGTTTTCTAACCTTCGGGTCTCATACACATATAGACAAATTCCAGCACCAACTATTACTTATTTGTCAGGCATATATATATATATATATATATATATATATATATATATATATATATTAATACAACAATGCATAGAGAAGAATTTTACATATCAACTAAAGTTTACCTTCATCAGCTAGGTTTTTCTGGGAATTGGGAATGTTTAACACCCATAACTATTTGTTTTCTGTCTGTGTTGAGCTAAAGATATTTCTTTTCATTTCCCATGCTTAAAACACAACAAGTATTGAGAGAAAATTGACCTAAAGGGCCTGTATTATTAAAGCTGTCCTAGGCTGGAGAGGATGCACTTTCATTAGTAAGGCTGGGTGATCCAGCAAACTTGAAATGGATTTCTTTAAAGTAATTTGCTATATGCTAGCAAATGTTTTGAATCCTGGACCAGATCCATTACAGGTTTGCTGGATCACCCAGCTTCACTGATTAAAGTGTATTCTCTCCAGCCTTGGAGAGCTTTAATAAATCAGGCTTAAAGTGAGGACCATTGTGTTTGCCTAGAAACTTTCAATACACATAAAAATAATAATTATTATTATTATTATTAAACAGGATTTATATAGCGCCAACATATTACGCAGCGCTGTACACATAAAATAATACATGTAAAAGTTCTGATAGACATCCATCACTGCTGCATTAGCTATGCACTTTGTGTCCAAGTTGGCTATTAAGAGATACAATCCTTCTACCATTTAATTCTTTCCATATTACCAAAAATAATGAGTTGAGTAGGTTTAGCAGCTATAGGCCAGTTACTGGGTTTTGCCTTTTTTGCCTGGTTCTTGATTGTAAATTACTGGGGTTGGATGCATCTAGTGCAAAGAATAGACGTGGTTTCTAAAAACCATAGGAAAACCGTAGTAAAGCCTGAGACCCAAAATTAAAAAATCACTATTTCTAAACATCTTTCTAAATTGAGGTTTTAAATTTTAAAAACCTAAAATTTCAAAAACTCAGGGAACCAGTGATAATTGGTGAAAGATTTGATTGTTTGGTCTTGGCTGCTAGGTCTCTAGATTCCCTTGGATTTTCCTATCTTAAAGAAGCCACAGAAAGATTAAAACACTACAGGATGGTCACACTGCAACTAAGTCTCTGAATACCTTTTTCAAGACCTTGAAGACCTGAGAATATTATACTTGCACTCTAGCATTGATGGCCATTAGCAGCTATCTTGTTGCCACTGCTAAGCTCAGCAAAACATCATCAGGTTAGAAATACATACAACAAAATTATTGGATCATTACTCTGCACATCTACTTATACTTGCATAATATTCTGCTCCATTGGACATAAGTAATGGCCGAAATTAGGTCATTGGTTTATGTGCTGCCATGGCAGGGGATTGATAGGGTCAGGTTCCAGTTCTCTGCTTCTCTTGCTTGTTCTTCTGTTTATTTAGTTCCTGCTTCCGTAACATTTTATCTGAGTGTAAATATACTGTACCTGTGCCTGGAAACAAGACGAAAGGGATAACGCTGATACATTGAACAGCTAAGCAAACAGAAAGGAGTAAAATACTGCCAAATAGGAAAAACACTTCTGTTTACCGATTTCCATCAAGCGGGCTAGTGCTGTATGTGACTGAAATAGATAGATATGGGGGAGGGAGCCAGGAATTCTACCTAATATAGGCGCAGAAAAGGTTATTGTGTATATATGTAAGTAATTTGAGAAATTGGTTGCTAAGGCATAAGAGAATAATAGGTGATACCTCCATTAGCAAGAGTACACCATATGTTAGAAGCACAATCTCAATAATTAAATGCAAAGGTATTGAAGACTTGTCCATTCACCGGTGGACTCACTGGCTACAGGGATATCTGCTACCCTAGAGCCTTAAAGTGTACACCAATCCCACTAAAGTGCCGATAAACACGTTGATGGTGAATTTTAACCACCTTTGACCAATAAATACTGATTTTTGAAAAGATACTGGGCCATCACCTTCTTTACTTGAGTGCTTCTGATATCATCTCCAATACCCTGCTTTTTTTTTTTTGGAAAACTGACCAAGATTGCTGGTTTAGTGGGTGGAGTGGGGGTGCAAGACTACACTAAGAGCCCTATTTTAATACCTGTGTATTTGATCTATTGTGTATATAATTAGGCAGGCACAAAGACATGCAAAAAACAGGGGGGCTACATAACTCTGAGTGGTATCAGTCCCAGAAAGAGCTAAAATCTAAAGGTTTTATCATGGGTGGAAGTCTTAACTAATTGGAGCACCAGAGAAGTGGTGATGGGAGTTGCTGCCAGGGAAGGAGCTTTTGGGGTTGCAGAAAGTTAGAGAGAAGTAAGAGGTTATTCCCACATATTTGCCCACTTACTTTATTTGTTTTTTAGTTTTTTAGTTGTTCTTCGCAACAAAGTTGTGGGTAGGTTGTAGGTTGGGTGAGTTGTCACAGCAACTAAGTAGTTTGGGGGAAGGGGCTCTGTAATGGCGTTATTTATGTGCAAACAAATTGTGGTTTTGAAGTATTCCTGGAGCCAATGGGGTGTGGCTGGGGGGTGTAGGGGTGTGGCTGTGTGGCTGGGGGGTGTAGGAAGGGTGGAATTTTATTCTTTAGGCCAAGAACTCCCCCATACACCTTACTATGAGACAATAACTGGAATGTTATATTATGCTATGATGTGAGGTAATAATAGGACTGATGATTGGTAAATATAAGGCTGTTCTGGACTTTTTGAATCCATGTTGTGCAGTCTGTGTTGGGTACTTATAAAGCAAGGGGGCTGGATATTGACAAATCCAGTAGTCATGTTGTCATGTGGTATTATTCATAAGCAAGCTTTGAAACTGAACTTTGAAGTTCAGGGCTCACTTATGAAAAATATTAAAGGATTATTGTAAATTGCAAAATAGAATTTGCAAATATGGATTATATTTGTACAGTGAGGATTATTACATTGTTTTCACGAAGTACAAAACTGATGAAGAATTGCTGTTTGGCAGACATGCTGATGAATCCATTTAATCCTGGGTCTCACTGTTTGACCCACAGCCAGCCGGAGTACAAATGTATTGAAGGACCTGCAGGCATCTTACAGATTCAAGCAGATGACAACATTTATATGTATTGTTGCAAACATATTCAGAAACTTAAATTTCATGTGACTGCTGCAGATTTATGCTAATCAACTCAGTTTACCCTTGGATCATGTTTTATGGATAACCATACTGAGCCACAAATGCAAAAAGTTACTCTATCAGCACGTACTCAGTCATGGTTATCTTTACAACATTGCCAATTTACGATATTATTAAGCAAGCATAAAGGTGACCTGTCATGATAGAAACATGGAAGCTTCTATTCCTAAAGCAACAAAAATGCTTCCTGCCTGATTTTCATGCTAACCTATTATGTTAATTGTGAGATTGTGATCAAGAACAATTATGCAAAGATTTTAACATAACTTTACTCATCTCTATATCTTTTTAGGGTCAGTAATACCAGACTGGAATCAAAATATAAATTATGCTGTAAAACTCTTAAAAAAAGATACGCCTTATTAATTGACAGAATAGGATGTATGTACACATGGTGTATTACAGCCTGTTATTGTACCACCAGGGAAGATTGATGAACAACGTTGGGGGAATGTATATATGCTAGATTTTCATCTGAGATGAGCACAACCATTTGTTTTGGGTGACAATCATTAGTCTTGGATTTCAGAACAATGTAACCATATTGTATTGAGAATACTGACATATTCATGGACTGCTTGCCACAGCAACAAGTAACAAATAAGTTTTGTTCTGGGTTCTGAATCCAAAAGACTTTGTAGAGCTTTAGGTAGATGACCTAGCAGCTATCAGTCACTTACTTCATGTGCATTAAATAATGAAAAGGCTCGGCATGGGTTGTCTCGTTGTCTGTGTCTTCAATGTGGTGCTATATAAATTCCAGTGATTATGGAATGACAACTGTTATGTCCTCATCACTTCTAATCAACTTTTAAACACCTTGATCTGATGAAGCAGACTTTGTTCCGGGAAATGCATCATCATTTCTAGTGTACTATTGAGCACTTAAGCTTAAGTTTTTATGGTGTGAAATATATGTATTTTTGTTGTTTGCTGTATATGTTATATCAAACAAGTTAAAGCTATGCAATCTATTGATATGTATATACCATCAGAAAGTATTTGGCTTCCCTGTTATATGTGAAAATAGTTATTATTTTTTTAAATAAACCTTGATTTTAATGTACTTTTTATATAGATATCTTGAAAGCCCCATTATCTAGTGCCTTCTCTATAATATTTTTTGAGATTTTGAGGTGTAAATGCTACATCATTGAATTGCACTATCCTTTGGCTCCCCTTAGTTGCTGTTTTGAGCTTTAGGTAGAATCAAACCTCCATTCCTGGGTCCACATTGTACTCAGTAGCCAGATCTCATTATTAGTCTCAGCTGCTCTATATATGCTTCAAAGTCCTTGTATACGCAAACAGGCGCTCAGGGCTTTCTAAGACCAATTTCCGAGTTGCCACGAGTTCAACCCAACTGCTTCTATTTAACTGAATGGGAGTGGTTGGGAATCACTTTGTGCATGCAGTTGCAGGTGAATACAGTGGTGGTGCGGTGTGGTGGATTGTGGCAGAAGTGGTTAAAGCAGCCAGTTGTTTCTATTGATGTAAATGCAACCGCAGCTCACAGTAGTTGGAAGCTGTTGAAAGCAGTTGTGGTTGCTTCCTTACATACATAACTTTACATAACTTTCTGAAACATTAAAACACAGTTCAAACCCCAACAACACTCAACCACATGCAGAGTAAACTTGCAGGACATTGAAGAGCGACAGGTGGGAGCACCAGCAGCTTGGTTTTCAGCAAGTCTGAAAGGGGCCATACTTTCTCTCTGTTGTGTGAGCCTGCAGTTGTGTGAAAAGTGAAAAAGGCACAAATGCTGCCTGTTTGTTGGAGGGCAAACAGAGAAATTCACCAGTAACCCACCTTCTCCAAAACTGCAGGAATGGGGGTATGTTGAATTCTGTACATTCAGGGCCCCCACTTCATATTTGCCACATTTTGTTTAAAATGGCTCACTCCTGTTAGTTGAAACTGTGTTTGCTACGTGTTAACATGGGATATTAGCAGTATCTACATGACTGCTAAACAACCTTTAACCTTCATGTTTTCTCCTAGTACTATTTTTCACCAAAAATAAATCCAACATCCAATATCTGTGAACTACAACACACTACCTTTAAATGTTATGGTTCTCAGGTGACGTTACCACACCTAGGGACTGTTAGGTTGCAGTATATATATTTATGTTCTTGGGTTTAGATATGCTTTATGTCGCTGAACCCTCCTCATCAGCAAATATATAATTTTGCCATTGCCTTGCAAGTGAGAAAGGACTTGACTAATAGCTGTTATCTAGCAATCAGCCATGTAAATTGAAGTAATTACTAATGCCAGACAGCAAGCAGGCTGATTTTTTTATTATTAATTTCACTAAGAAACCTAAATGCCTTATAAAGTTGTTTCACTACCAGCATGATATTCATTTAAGCTCTTTTATTCAGATCATGTATGGTGGATCACTCCAATCTTATTAGTATTGCCTCTAAGCAGATTAATCATTTTCTACTGAAGTTTCAGGTGACAAATATGACCACTTTATTAGGTTTCATTTTCTGTACCACTGAAGCAATTAGATTAAGTCTGTGCCATTTATTCAGCCTTTATGCAATAAAATAGTAATGGGTGCTAAGATTTGTGCGTTAATTGTTTAAAAAAAATAATTTTCTCCTGTTATACCTTTACTTTTACGTTCCTATAGGTTTTTTTCACTCAGGCTATTAGGAAGTGGTTACAGGGTGGCTGCACCCCCTGCCAAGTGCCAGTCTACTGCCACCCATGTGATTCAATGAAAAGCAACAGTTTTGGGTGCTCTTTGCAGCATCTGGCAATCTGTTGTCTGTTCATTCCACTGCCTAAACAAATTACTTTTAGGACAAATGCCAATGCTGTTTTATGTCGCTCAAATGTCCTCAAATTGATCCAGGATATTGTATATCTATAGGTAGTCGCATTTAGCTGGGCTTGTTCTTGTGATGTTTTGCATCATATCCAAGCTGCTTCTTCAGTTCAGTGCTTCATGGGTTCAGTCTGCCAAGCTGCTATTTTTGAACTGATGAAGCAGCTTGGAACACTCCAAAACATCTTTCCAGCCCAAAAAAGAACTTCAGTGGTCTGTATAAGAGAGATACTAATTTTAGCAGAATAAAGCTACGTACACACGTCCAGCGGTTCTCGCCCGATAATCAGCTCATTTGTACAGTCATCCATTGTCCGAACGACCGTCCTGGCGGATCCACCGATGATGGATGACGAACAATCATAATGCAAGGGAAGCGGGAGAGCGTGCAGCAGGATGCCGCTCTATTGCTACCCCTCCCCTCCTCATAGAGCAGAACAGTGCTGTATGTACATAAGTTTCTTGCAGTGCTAGTCGTTGGAAAGGATCTTTCATGATGCAATATTATTGCACCTGTGTATGCGGCTTTAGGCAGTGATCTGTTTGCCCACAGGCAATTCCCTTAGAAAGTGGATCTCAGCAAAAAGTTACTTAGACATGGTGAGCTTGTTCAGAAAAAATATTGTTTTTCTAATAGTGTCAGGGTGTTTGATTAACACATGCCAAGTCTTGAGCTTTATTATGTGTAGGCGAAACTATCTATTGCTAATTAATTTTGTTCTATTTATTGTAATGTTTCATGTCTTTTTTTTATGACTGATAATTCTCAAAGCACTATAAATTGGCCAAAAAGACAGCAGAGCCATGGTTATATTTTTTCAGATGTCCTTGTCCTAATGAAGCTGTGTTACTAGCTGTGTGATAAGGGATAAATCTCATAACTCATTTCGAATTCATGTAACACACAAAAATTATTTAAATTATTTTAACCTGTATTTATTGTACAGCAATGTATAACATGTTGTCACTTCATAAATGCAAATTATTACACATAATAATATAACAAAAATAAAAAGATCTATAAAACCACTTTAAATTCTCTTTAGATAACATAACTCCGCATTCAGCCTCTGTCAAATGTAAACAAACCCTAAAGGTGATAAGATGCAGTATGAAACAGGAGCACTGCAGAAACTGTGTAACATTATAACATTATAAAGACATTTTAGGTATTTGTCTATTAGTTGTACATAATACAAAAAATAATGATTGCAAGACAACATTGCCCCAGGAAAGTGCCCTCCACTTCAAAAAAAAAACAAAACAATAAATATATTGATAGAAGAGTTGTAGCCTATTGTGTTGCCTGATAATAGTTGGAGATTAAAGTGACACATTTTCTGTGTTTAGAGGTTTCTTTTGGTACACCTGCACCTGACACTGATTCATATAACTTCAAAGGGCCACGTCAGATCCTTGATGAGCTGCAGCATTCTGCTGCTGGCTCAATAGCAGTCACAACCACTCCAATTCAGGTCCATGGGAGAGGTTGGGAACAATTTTTTTGCATGTGGCAGATTCCATCACGATGGTCCTATGGTTGTAGAATATCTACCCTGCCGTTGTAGTAGAAAGCAAACCTGGTTGCCCGCAGTGCAGTTTGTCGCTCCGAGGAGCACAGCAGCAGATTGCAATGTATCTGGGACCAACCATTCAGTTTCACACCACAGATGGGGAAGGGCCCTTGGTGCTACAGTGGAGTTAACAGTACACATTCCAGGTGTTAAACATGGATATTCCTGTACTCACTGCGCCTATGGTTGTTCCACTGTATAACTAAGTCTAACTTGTTAATTTTTTGTTTTCAACTCATGGCAACAAGTAAACCTTTTTTTAGTACAAAAGTTGATGTTCTTTTGTTGCAAGAATGGTGTATAACTTGTTGAAACACATAAATTACTACATTATTTATATAGCGCCATCATTTTACACAGCACTGTACAAAGTCTATAGTCGTGTCACTAACTGTCCCTTAAAGGAGCTCACAATCTAATGTCCCTACCATAGTCATATGTCATTAATGTAGTCTAAGGTCAATTGTTAGGGAGAAGCCAATTAACCTCACTGCATGTTTTTGGGAGGAAACCAGAGTACCCGGAGGAAACCCACACAGCCACGGGGAGAACCTGCAAACTCCATGCAGATAATGTCCTGGCTGGGGATTGAACTTGGGACCTAGCGCTACAAAGGCCAGGGTGCTAACCCCTGAGCCACCATGCATTCATTGTTATATTTGTATGTTGCACTGGGAATGTTTAACTTCAAAGATTCTTAATTGTTGATCTTTTTATATCTCTCTTAGTGTGTGGACAGAAGAAACTCAGTGCACATTATTGAACGCTTCAATAACAGAAACCTTCAACTGTTCTTTTAGCTGTGGTCCAGACTGCTGGAAAATCTCACAGTACCCTTGTCTACAGGTCCACGTAAACCTGACCTCATCAGGACAGAAAGTTCTTCTGTACCACAATGAGGAAACTATTAAAGTCAATTCTGAGGTAAGAGCAACCATTTTTGGGGGGGGGGAAGAATTCTGTACTTCTCATATGTATAGGCATAGGTATATTATTTTTGATTTACTGAAAGTAGAATTTGCAAATTGTCCATAAATAAATAAAATTAGATGGGACCCAAACAAAATAAAAGTCTATCTCTATCTTTGCCTATAAATTATAAATAAAAAATAAATATGACAATAAATTATCAGGAAAACAACAGAGAGCACAAAAAATAATTATTAAGGATGAATTAGTATAACTAGGAGTTAAAAATAGGGTAAGTAGAAACAAATTAAAAATAAAATAGCACAGGTCTGTTTATATGCACAGTCACATTGCAGTGCCCTTACTGGTTCCAGGATTTTTATTTTTTAACCTTCATTTAGTTAAGTTATGTGTTTTCTGGACTTCAGCAAAAGCCTTCGGCAAAAACACTATAGGAATTCTATCTTTGAGGGTATTTTGCACAGGAACTGTAGGGGTTTATGAAGCAGAAACTCATCTTTAATTTTGTTCTTTTTTTCACAAATACTTTCAAAACCTTTCAAATGCTTAAAAAAATGCTTAGCAGGTGTTTGGAAAGTATTCCTATTTCAGAAGCTGATCGTCCATGAGATGCTATGTATATAGTCTTAGCTCTACAGAAAACACCAACACAATGGCACAGACTGGTAAACACGTGCAGGAAAAAAGTTTCTAATTAATATTTGAGATAATGAGAGGGCTCGGCATTAGATTGGTGGAATGCTAGGAAGCCATTTTCCTGAACAAAACCTGCATCAGACATTCACAACCAAAAAAAAGGATTACCTGGGGTGGCATTTTAAAGTGGTGAAAGGTTAGAACCTCTGTCCAGTTTTTAGTGCTGTCTGTGTCTATTCTACTCTCAACCAGGGTTCTGTGGAACTCTATGGTTCTTCCAGAGGCTGCTAGAGGTTCTTTGAATTGGTGAGCAATTTGTGCCTTTCTAATAGGTTTACCTGACAACAATTATCTTTTTGGCTAATGCAAAAAGGGTAAGATTTCCACTGGCCAGGAACGTAAAGTTTTTTTCCACTGACCCCCACACAAATGTACTGTGAGCTATGTTTATAGTAATTATAGCAGGGGTTCCTTAAGACATCTTTAAGGGTTTCCCATGTTAAAAGGATTAAGAAAGGCTGGTCTGTACTAATGAATTTTTTTATCACTTCCAACAGACACACATTGCGCTACATAAACATTGTTATGGAGAAAGGGAAACTTCATATGTCTGTGAATCTTCATAGCAGTTATGTCCTGTTCTGGCAATACCCTGTTCCCTCATTTCATATTCAGGACTTAAAGACACATCTCCAAAATGTACAATAAAATTCTAAGAAAACTGCATTGTTTTCCTCACTGCATTCTAATGACGGTATGAAGTTGTTTTTTTTTTTTTTTCAATAAGATGATGAAAAATAAAATTTTCTATATAAACAGTGTATAGGCTTCTTTAATAAAACCTTAGGTAACTCCCAATTTGATTTCTATTAACACTTGTATGGATACTGTACTACAGAGCAGTTATATGAATTGTTTGTTTAGTGCTTAGGAAGAAAATAAAATTGGCAGTAAGAACAAAAAAATCTCTTATGAATGCAATATCTGGAGGCATTGTTATTTTAGAATAATTGTGAATGTATGCAGCATTTGTCAGTCTTCTAGCCGTTGAGCTAATTTTGTACAGGAGTTTAGTTTTTAAGCACACAATTCAGCACCATGGAGAGTGCTCATTAAGGCCATGCAAGACAACAAAAACAACATTCAGTAGAAAATGTTTATTCAAATACATGTTGGTTATGTGAACTCTGAACACAAATAAAAACGTATTTGACCTTATTTGTAGTTATGAGTTGCTGCACCTTTATCGTATATCTCCCCAGTAACTGTTTTATAACAGTTATGAGCTCAAATTTAAAATTACGCATAACATCCCTCTAGCATTATCATCTACCAAGAAGATACAGATTCTGTTTCCACGTCTGTCTGCAATACTCACCTCCTCTTCAATGCTGCCTCCACACTGTAAACTTCTCACTTTAAAATTGCCTTAGGCTTCTGGGTTGACCTAGTGAATGCCCAAGGGACAGCTACAGTTTGTATGCACCTCCAGTAAACTATAGGGATAACACAAATGGTCAAAGCTGTGTACCCCATCAGAAGGGAAGATCCACTTGTAGGGAGGGAGTTGGTGCCTGATGATCAGGCCATGCCAGTGCATACAGTACTAATAGTAATAGATGTCTTTGCTGTGTCTACTGCAATTCTTAATAATGTCCATAGAAGAGAAGTATACCTTTATATACACACTGCATCTCTGATTATAGAGTAATTCTGACATTTAAAACAAACAAATCAATATCAAATTAAACAAATCTAGCTTCAAATTAGATCAGGGGTTTTGCTAAGCACAGATGCATTCATGAATTTCAGAACAAGTCTACAGATTTATAGTATCAGAAATCAACATTTCTTACCAAACCCACTTTGTGTAACTATTTTCTTTTGACCAGCACGGGCAAACATTTTTATCATAACATGCCACTGTAATTTATAAACTATAATCATGTAGACATATTTTGTTATTGTCTGCAATGTATTTTACCAGGTCATCTCTCTAGTGTCAAACATTTCTACCAATCATCAGTGTTTGCATGGTCTATAAACTCTGCACCTGCAAACACATTACAGTCTTTGTCTATGATTTCATATACTTGTGTTTCCAGAAGTACTATGCCAGGTGTGTGAGTTACGGTTGACCAAATATCTGATTGCCAATTGTGGTCACTGAGGTTCCCTGTTTTTTCACATGAGGACAAAACATGCTGGTTTATAATTACAGATGCACACAAAGCTGTCGACTGAAGGTCAGTAAACAGTGAACTGAAAAGATAGGTGGTTTTAAACTCTGTTATTTTGAGGACAACCACAGACACTGTAAAATATTCAATATATATAAGCATTTCATAGTTTTCCATTGCATTTTTTAAATGGTTTCTTTATTTGAAATTGATGTTTTATTCTTTTTTTTTTTTTTGGTAAATGCATCTGATAACATATCTGTGTAGAATATTCTGTGTATTTTACAAAACATATCCTTGTTTTAGCTGTTAGGATTGGTCAATGTTTGCAAAGATATTTGCATTTGCTTTATGCTCATAGATTTAATTTATCACCAGGCTACTCTTTCCAGATGATAAATGCAGGATTTGCCAGTTCAAAGATTTATGTGTTCTGCACATACTGAATATGCATCTCACTAATCTATTCTTCACTGGGCATGGATTTTTTTTTTGGTGTGTGTAATAAGGCCATAATAGGTTGACTTTAAATGTCAAATATATATATATAACCAAGGATGATAAAAACTAATGCAGAAAGTGCAGCCACTTTTTATTTTTTCTCTGGTGCTATCTATTCAATGATAAAATGCCTCAACTTTAAAGTTGTAATAAATTGGTCGACTAGGAGGTACACATTTACTTTAGTTAACTACTTTGCTTATACATTTAAATCCACGTCTGAGCTTATTCACATCGCCTAAATGCTTCCC
>NC_092861.1:51314439-51418090 GCF_032062135.1 Pyxicephalus adspersus
CCTTCTATTGGCGCACCTGCAGACAGAACTTTCTATCGTTAAAAATGAATAGTCTAATTTTTCTCCACATTGTGACTTCCACACTACAAGCATGGAGATGAGCTCAGCAAAGACGGGGGAAAACGTGGAGCAAGTTTTAGCTTTGCCCAGAGTTCAGTGACTACACAGAAGAGATCATTCTTCAAGTTTCATTTAAATTGGGGAAATAAAGGGTTGCCTACCCACTTTAATGTACAGCATGCGTGCAGAGTATGAACTAGGGATAAGAATGGTGACTGTGCCCACATTAACAAATCTCATTTCATATCTTGTAAGACAAAAAATTAAAGATAGCAGAGCTTTTGATCTTACACTGGAGATATATGGATATGAGGCTCATTGCATTGCTATTTTAAGACATAGACATTGAGATTTTTCAGGTTCTAGATTATGCACAATAAACATTTCTAAAATATTACAAATAGTCAGATTTTTAAGTGCATGTCTGCTTTTAGGAGGAAAAAATCAAAACCATAAGGAAGAAAAATTACTTTCCTGTCACTCATGCCATGCTATGTTGGAATAAATTTCCCACATTTGACAAACCTCTGGAAGTGTTAAAAATCTGTTCCTAAACTACTTACTGTGACTCTACCAAATGCCCCCTACATCATTACAAGATACAGGGGTGATTTTATGATCAGTGGTGGGACTCACATCACATTGTATGGTACCAGGTGAAAAAAAGGAGGCCAAAGTAAGTACTTTGATTGATACAGTGTGAAAGGCTCAACATGGATAGCAGTTGTAATTTTTGCTTATTTGTATCTTTCCTACATGACACTTGAGATTTTCCCAGCCTTGTTTATGAATATATTTATTAGGATAGATTAAAAAGCAAAAAGGCACTTATCTTTCCAGTACTTAATGGCTTTAAAACAGGTTTTCTCTTTCCTCATCCAAGATAGGGTAAAATGATCAATTTTAATAGAGTGAAATTAGCAATGGTGCGTTTTTGAAGTGCTCTTTCATTTCACTGCAATTTCAAAATCTAATCGTTTATTTATAAGTGCATAGTCATGGCTCAGTGGGGAACCAGTAGTGGGATCTCAAAAAATCTTCTAAAATGTGTTTCTTCTTCACACATTCTGAATAGGTTCCCAAATGATATCTGAAACATTGTGATCACTTATTCATTATTGCGTGTGGCAAATCTTTAGATTATTATTTTCCATTCCCTGTTTCTGTCTGCATCTGAATTCATACAACAAAATCAGGTCCGGTTCAGATTACACTTGAGAACGCATTTTTTGTTGAGTTAGATCTTACTTTTTTTTTTTTTTGGGTGGTGAATCCAGAAATGATCCCGTGTTTTTGCTATCACATCCAGTTTTTACAATACAGGCTTTTACTGGAGTGTTCAATGTTAGGACAATCCAGCCAGATGCTCCAACAATAGTCAGCCATCATATGTACATCCAATCTACCCTGATACCGTCCTTCCATGGCCTTCAAATCTTGGTGGAATCGTTAACTTTGCTCATCACTGACTGCAACAAGGTTTTCCGGGCATGGTATTGCAGAAAATGCACCTTGATGCTCAATAAATTGCCATGGTGAAGGAGGATACACTTTAAGCTCCGCTTTGAGCTATCGAGGAATAGTCGCCATTTATTGAGTTATAGATTGGAATTTCCAATTCTTCCAATAAACCAGGTATGTTATGGCAATGCACAAAGCCACTGTCAGTTCTAAAGTACTGCAGAAATGCATTTTCTCTGGTTTGAAAGTACGATACCTTTTTCAAGTAAGTTTTTCCCACCTAGTCTTAATGCTTGGAGTTCTGAAGCCTTCTTTGATAGTCCCAAATCATTTGCCAAATCACTCAACTCATGCTGATCTAATCCTTACGAACAGAGTCCTCTTCAGTTTCAAACTCTTCATCATTGTTGTAACCTAGTTCATCGCCATAATCATGTTCTTCAAGAGAGGGTAGTGAAATGAAAACCGGCACTGGGATTTCATCTGAATGAGCCACTGGGCGTATAGTGGATGGTAGACTAGTCATTGGAAAAAAAATTGTAAATCATATTTGTGAAAGAATATATGCAGAGTACATAAAATTGTAGATTTTAAGCATAATAGAATGTCAGCAATGTAAAATAACAAAACTGGTCAAAGTTAATAAAAAAAAGGCCACATTTCTTGCAGTTATTTAAAAAAATAAAGATATGCTTCAGGCTTTCAATATAGACACCTGTAATCACATAAAAATAGCACAACTAACATGTAGTGTTACTAAAAAAAATGCTTGCCTTTATTAAATATTTTTTAATAATATGCTTGCTCTTATAAGCTAGGATTAAAAAAAATAATGCATATTTGATCTCAAGTCATACATTTATAAAATAAATATTTGTAAGCTAATGCGTAAAGCTGAATCCTGGTGCCAGCCCTTCCACCATATATTAAGAATCTAAAGTTTGATGTCTAGGGGAATGTAATAAAAATAATGTATTTACCCTTATCCCTGGTTCAGGTATTTCTCTTCTGGGGCCATCAAATTGAATTTAGGACCAACATCCATCATGATCACCAAGGCTCCCCTTTAATTCATGGCTAAAGCCAGAGTAAAGGAGTGCCAGTACAAGAGGAAATGAAGTATAAATTAAATATTCCTCTATTAAAGAATAAACTAATTATTCTTCTATGCTTTATCCCCTTAGAATAAACATTTTAAATCCTTAATATGCCTGTATGCAATTTTTTTATTTAGGTGGCTGGTATTACTTTTGGAGTGGAGTTGGGTTTGAGCTTCCGACAATATTTTATAGCAGTCTGCGATACCATTGCAGCAATATTCTGTCACTTAGAGATACACTTAGATTTTACCTTGAATTTGGGTTTAGATCACAAGAAAAATATATATGCCTATTAAAGTATTATATGACTTCAGTGAAATATTCATATAGGATGCCAATTATAGTGGTTTCTAGGAAGGCAAACAAAAAAGAGGTTTTATTTCAGTATATAGTACTTAGGCTTCTTTTATTTCCATACCTTTTAAATCTATTTCTGATCATAGTACAAGCACAAATCTTTTACATGTTCAATACTATAAATAGGGTATATAATCTAAGATAAAAAGCATGTACAATTTACATGTATATACTGACATTAAGTAAAAATATTTATATATGAAATATTATAGTTACATTATTCAGCCTATAGGTATATAATATCAATTTTCTAAAAAATATATATATATATATATATATATATATATAATTTGGCATATTTAATGATATTTTCCCCTTAAATCCATACCTAATATTGTCTTATGAGCAGGAGGTTAGGAGTTATTATTTTAAAAAGAAAACCCTTTGGTATGTTATAACCAAGCAGGAAAAAGGACTTTATTTACTTTAACTATTTAATTCAACTTTATTTGATTGATTTATAGGGCTTCCAAGTGACTCTGTTGGAAGGGTCAAGGCAACATATCCCAGTGACACAAATAGCACTTTGTCTTTTGAGGGTTATCCATAGTTTCAGGGTTCGAGTTAAATGGGCAGTTGAATTGCAGGACTACATGGGATCTGCTGTTGTTTGCACATGATTGGGCCATCTGTTTTTGTCCCCTCCGCTGACATTCACCTATATAGTAGCATTCTACAAGTGCATCTGTGAACCACAGTAAACATTTGCATTATAGTAGGTTGACTCTATAGGTGTCCATAAACATAGTATAAGCTTCAACCTACCCAGGTGTTTGCAGTTGAATTCGGATACAATTTTTCTGTGGGGTTTTGCTGACCTCTCCAAAGTCCTGGTAGACCCTGGTAGAGGGAAGAATTTTTTGGTGGGGGGATTTTACTGGCCATTCAATATTGTTTTTCAATGGGTATGCCAGTGTCAAGGATGTCTTTCTCCTTTCCACTTCTCTATCTTCTCAATCAGATTGTGCATTTTTATGGAAGAATCTTATAATACAAAATTATTGCAGTAATCTGCTAATGCAGGAACACTCAGTTATTGATTTCTGCAAGATTTATTATGTTTTTTTTCCACTGATATTAACAGATTTTCACTCTCATGTAATAGCAGGTCAAATTGGTTTTAGAGACCCAGCCTTAATCATTCCATTAACTTCATCTTTAATGATCTCTTTGTGTAGTAGATGAAATGCCACAATGAAAGGAGTAAAGTACGCAAGAACTTTTCAGAATAATTTATTATTGCTACTACATACTGCACTGTTTATAAGGAACTATGGTTCAAGGAATAAACACCCATACGACATGGTGATGCCTATTCCTTTCAAAGACTGCACATTGCAATGCTTTACAATATGAAGTATGTATAAAATGAATACTGCCTTCATTTAATTCCATATAGAGTTAAAGGTTATGGGATTTTTGGTCCTTGCAGACCTTTACAGTGTGCCATAATACTATACTGATCCTAAGGCTGGATCTACATGGACGTTTTTAAAAACGTATGTAAAGTTTCCTGCTGAGTTTGTATGCATTTTTATGCATTTTTATTAGCGTTTTAAAGCTTGCCTTTGGAACAATGTTTTCCCACGTTTTTGGGCGTTTTCCAGCGTTAATTTTTCAACCCCACGTTTTAATTTTTTTAACGTTACAAGCAGCGTTATAGAAAACGCTCATTAACATGCCTCAAGGAAACGTCCTGGTGTAGATTAGCTCATTAGCAAATGCATTAGAATTTCAAACATGGGCTTTTAAAGCCTCAGGTTAAACGCTGGGGAAAACGTCCGTGTAGACTAAGCCTAAGGCTCATTTGAGACTGTAATGTTATTGTGTGTAACTATTTCAGTTCGGTTTTTATTTCATTTTTTTTCATATGCACAGCTGTTTACAAATTGTAACAAAGTCAGACATACTCATAGGGAAAATGTATCTTTTCTCCCACACAATGGCAGACATAAGAAAGCTACAATTTAACCTTCATCATGAAAGATAATAATATTAACCCAGAAAGAAAACTGTGTATGTGCCTAGGAAGGAAACCTGTAGGAGTTGCAGTGCATTGACTTTTGCATTGTATTTGGATGTTTTAACTTTGTTGATGGTTTACATTTGTCAAAAGCACACAATATTATGGAGCTTATTTATAGAACTCAGCAAAATAATTATTGTTTTTTTTTTTTTTGTATTTACTACATTTGTTTTTTGCTGACTTTGTTTGCCAATTTATGAAGGTTTATGAAATTATTGAATTTATGAAAATATTTTGGAGAGTACATTTTGCGTAAATGAAGCTGTTTTCACTTTTAACACCCAATCATGATAAAGAAAACAAAAGGTATTTTGTGTATCACTAAAATGAATACTGCTTCACTGATATAGGGTAAAATATACTCTTTTAGGCCTTATACACAGGGGCTTTAGAATGCATTAGAACAGTGTGTATAAAAACTGTTACAAAGCATCAGTAATCTTCCATAAGGCCTTTACAGCAACTTTGAGGTTGGTAAAGTTCACTTAAACCCACGATTTAACAATGCAAAATCTACACATACCTTACTACACATTAAAAGCACTACTTTTGAAATTACATTTTGCAATTTCAAAAACATTTAGCTCATTGATCTCTTTTTGTTTCTAGTTAACCGACTGAGGTCTTACCTGAGCTCACCACCTACTTCCTTTTACTACAATCTTTTCCTGCCCATAAGACATGTTTTTTTTGTAATTCAGGGGTAATAGGAAATTATGTGTGGCACCTGTTGTTCTTTCTACTTTGGATGTCACATAATGGATATGACTGACCACGTAACATTTAGATTCCAAGATGAGAGGAAATGCAGTGTGCAAAAACATATGACCTTATATTCTTCCCAACATTTTCAGCTCTTTTACATTGTTTGCATTTACTGCCTAATCACTATTAGAATTTGCCTTGTTTAAGTATGGGCTTAGCTGGGCCTCAAACATAGATAGTGGAAATAGTGGCTCTGAAACTGCTTGGAGGTATCCGCAGGCTCTCAGCAAGCTTCACACTGCTTGAAACTTACTTAGTCTGAAAACATCTAAAAGCATTTGTAAGCAAACCCTAAGATTTCTATTCCAAAGCTTCCTCTTAAAAATGATATGTAATGTGTGGTGGGAAAACATTTGTACAAAATTCTCTACAAAAACTGCGGCATTATGTAGCATTATTTTAACAAAACAGCCTTGTAAGTTGACAAAAAAAATAAAACAACCCATTTTAGCCATAAATGGAACCATGGGAAGCCAATATATTGTTGTCTCTGAAAAACTTCCACAGTATGAAAATGCTTTAAAGTGAAGAGTAACTCTTAGCCCACGTTTCATGTCAAAATGAGACCAAGCATTTTCTATTTTATGTCTTAAATAAATGTGCTAAAACTGGACGGTGGTGCTGGTTTACTAAGGGTAAGGATAGTCCAGTAAACCTGTATTCAATTTAAATAGTTGGATTTACTAATTACATTTAGGATGATCTCTGAAAAAGTTGTGTAAATGTTCAGTTATATTATCTAATCATGTGAAAAGCATCTGCACCTGATTGGGTATTCAGCGATCAGGAATTAGCTTTTTACATGATTAGATAAATGAAGTGGATATACACATAACATGTTTATGTAAAGATTGTCAACATCTTCAGTAAATCAGCCTTATTAAGTTAGCATAAGTCAAGGGTTTATTTGGGATCCTTACAGGGAAACAATTATGGCAGATTTGTCAGCAACTGTTGACTGAAGCTATTAATCGGACTAATATTTGCTGTTATGAATCTGAATAGCGGAAGCTTACCTGCACCTAAACTGGCATACATAATGTGCCCATCTTAGAAGTTTTAAATGTAATCTGACATTTCAGCATCTACAAGAGGTCAGATTCTATCAGAGGTGCTTTGGATTGTGTTAGAATTTCTTGACACTGAAAACCCTGAATGAGTGTTTGAAGAAAGCAAGTCACTGGGTTGGCAAACGTAGCAAATCTTCCATACTTACATGTTGCTTGCAGTAAAACAGGCTATTTTATTTAAATGCAGCTTCCCCAGCTGTAGCTTCCTTTATTTGTCAGATATGATTTTAACCTGTTATTGAAGTAATGTTAAATCACATTCCTTTGCATATAATTAGGTTTTCACCACATTCAACTTAAGTGACATTCTCCTGCAAGTTGATAATTTATTTTGCTAACTAAACAGCCAAAAATCTTATTGTAAATCAACTCTTTTTGTCTGATCTGGCATGAGCTCACTATAATTTTAATGACTGATATTTCTTTTTACCCAGATTTGCACATCATCTTTGCATTGTTTTTAATGTGTTTTTAATCATGCCCACTCTCCTGATATAGTATGTGCCATTTAAAGTAAATAAATGTTACACAGTTGGCATTTTCTATGATGGCATCTCTGCTCCAATAAGGTAACCCTAAAGCTTTACCATAATACAAAAACGCCAAATATATAAACATATTATGAAAAGGTTAACTCACATCACAGCAGTAGGGATACTCACTCAAAAACTCCTTTGAGTGGAAAAAAAGGATTGCCATTGGATTCCACTGGTTCATCTCCACCCAAGGGATGGGGAACCTCTGCACATTTAGATTGTGTAATGAGTTTTTTCTTTGGAGGGATATCCCATTATATACTCTGTATATAATTAATACACATTGCTTTGATTGCCATTGGATTCAATTGGCTTTATCACTGCGGCAGTAATGGTGAACGTCTACTCCTATAGTGTGGGATGAATTTACTCTTTAGAGGGATGTCCCATCACTCTGTGTATAGTGAATGTTTTACATTGCTTTGGACTTTCTACCAGTTCACTAATATGGTAAAGCAGATTTTCTATAACTTGTTGATATCAGTTGTTAGGAAGACCATCAAACCTAAAGACATATACAGAGATTGGAGTAAAATATGGCCTATTATGGATATTTTAAGCCATGGGATTCACATGCCTGCTTTGGATAGTTTATATTTTTAATTTAAAGCAAAAATGGTCTTTTAACTGCTGCAATATACATATTTATGTTACCTGGACAAGAAGCTATATATCAAAGTAAAATAGGAAACAAATTCTGTAGAAAATAATTCAAATGACTTAAACTATTGACTGTGGATATTTAAAATCGGTAGCTGCATTTCACCATTTTTATTTGTCTCTAATTTGATCGTCTCTAATTTTCTCCAGTGTTCTGTTCTTTGTTGTTTATTACAGCTGTAGCCAAAAAAAATTTATGTTATACTGAGCCCTTTGTGTTACGTGGGACCAGACTGGATTCTGAAACATTTCAGAGTTTTGTGGCATCTCTGAAATGGGTTCCTTGCAAATCCGTCATGTCCTGCTACCATATCACTGTAAAGAAAACACTGTCAGCTATTTTATTAATTTGTACTTGCAATTATTAACTATTTTTTACAGATAAAAAATATATAGTATATCTAGTGTATTGTAATATTTACCCTTTTTGTTTAAAAAAAAAATAAAAAATGCATAAATATGACTTGTGGCTTCTTGAGAAGCTGTATAAGGAAAATGTTTAGTTTGAAGGTTCGGTGAGTGTTTTGAAATTGAGTATTTAAGTAACTGTGAAAAGTTTGCATAGCTCTTGACATCTGTAAAGGTTTTGGCAGTCACATCATTTTGACAGAATCTGCATTACCTATGGACTGATGTGTATAACCAACCTTTATACATTTTAACGCTTTACATTTCTTTTCTTACTTTGCTAACGTAAGTATCTATATATATTTTTTACATATTTTGAATTTACTGGTGACATTTTCTCAGAGTTCTAATCGGCACATAGCTGTAGGTTGACCTACGTGTTGTATTTTCAATCGAATCAAGGTCAATATTGTTGTGACACGTGATTAAAAATTGTGTCTGCATTGCTACATTGAACTGTTGCATTGTTAGAAACCATCAATATTAAAAGAAAAAAAGAACACTTTTTGAATATTCAACATATGTGATTAATGGCCAGTGTGAATTTGTAACAAGTCAAAAGAGATGATGTAAAACTCAATTTCATATTAAACTATAACATAAGGTGTATAAATGTGGGGGTGCCCCAACAGACTCCATAAAGTTGTTGCCACAAATCCCTGCATTTTTTTATATATCTATGATATTTCATAGACTATCCTGAGGGGTTTTTTAGCGACCTTAAGGTGTTAGAACAATCTCCTTGATGTGAAGGGGATTTATTGCACTCAAAATGAAGTGTCTTGAAAATTGTATACAAGCTGGACTTTGATAAGTGGAACTGTATTTTGCTTGGGGAAGGTTACAGGTGGAAAAAATGGTCCATGGTCTGAGTTCTCCATGTATGGACTGTAGCACAATGAATGGCTTCTCGATTTTCTTTAGCAAGACATTACCAAGATGTAACGAGGGCTTCAAATATGTATTCAAAAAATAGAAATATCATCAATAAACCCTCTATACATTTTGCATCGAAGTCCTGTGTGTTTTTTTTTTCAATTTGTTCTTGTTTAAATTGCATGACATAAGACTTTTTATCTTCCAATCTTGTGATTTTAGAAAGCAACTCAAGGCACCGAAAAAAGTGCACTGCTTCAAAAGGCAGGAAAACCTTAGAATGTTAATAATGGGGGTCTGAGTTGGGACAGAGGCCTCTTGTCTGTTATTTTCTGATGTGCAACCTCTCTCTCATCAAATGTCCTTGGCCCAGGGAAGGCATGTGTAGGCAGGAGCCAACCCTTTGATTATCTGCTGATGGGGATGAATGCATCCATCTTAAATGCAGTCAAGAAATGGTATACCATATGCACAGAACACTAGGGAAAAGACAAGAAAAAGAATGAAGGAAGGGTAGGTTAGTTAAGGTTTAAATAACAATACCTGGAAAAATTGTATACATTCTATGCATCAGGATAGCTTTTGGCCAGACTAACTATGGATGCATTTCACAAGAAATAATTTAGAAATTATCAAATCTTCTATGGTAATTTTCCTGCGGCTTTTGGTAAATCTTTAAAAAAAAATGTAAGATTTTACAGAGTTCAAGGGTTGACAATAATGGCATTTTAAAACAGAAGAACTATGTATTCACTAAATGTGACTTAGTGAAAGGATTGGCAACAATAATGACAAAAATCATACTTGTGGAATTTAGAATTATTAACACTAAATGTGTCTTTAGGACTAAAAACCTGTCTCCAACTCATAATAATGTATATTAATGGTTATAAAATAAAGCAAGTTTTACTTCTGGTTCCTAAAAATTCATTCTTAGCTGATAGCATTCTTTATAGACAAGTTGGGAACCACACATACTCATAAGCCCATACAATGGTACCCCTGTGAAAGTATTCGCCATCTAAGTAAAAGCAGTATAGGCCCATAGTTTTTCAATGAAACAAGTAGTCCCAGTCATGTGCCCAACACTATCTTACTAATAAGAGTCATATCTGCAGCAGCTTTCAAACAAGAGTGAGATATGGTGATGTTATTACTGTGCTGCTCACAGTTTTTCTTGATAGAAAGTAAGACCCACCCAAGAACCCGCAGATGACGAATATCCCTGCCTCATTTTTTGATCTGTAGATCTGTGCTTTCTATGGATCCTTCTGCTTTGTGAATATTCCTTTAAGCCATTAGTGAAGAAAAGAAAGCCCTGCCTCAATGAAAAGCAGACCTCCACAGAGAAACATTGCAGAACTAGACATGGTAAGTAATGGGAAAAAAAGCCCGGGAATGAGCTGTAATAGGAAACAAAAGTAGTACAAAACCTTTTTTTTTTTTTTTTTTTTTTAATGCAAGCAGTTGGGTTCTTTAATTGCAAAAGCTCATAGCTTTTCTGCAATAAAGCAAACTTACCTGCCATTTCATGGTCTTCTCCATACTGTACACTGAGTTGCATATGCAGAGCTAATTGGCCAAAATTACTGAACTTCGCTGTGTGTTACATCACTCCAGCCTGGTCAATCAAGTTAGCTGAAGATCCCAAACTTGGTATTGGATTCAGTAAATATGCCAGTGTCAATACGAGTAAATTAGAGTTTTCTTAAATAAATGGAAACAAGCAGGTACGTTAATTTTATTGCAGAAGAGACATACTTGTGTGTGTAAAAATCAGATAATGTGGTGTTCAAATACAGTAACAGGGACAGGCACGTTATCCATAAAAAAGAACCTGCCTGCTCACAATTATCTTACTATTGTAAGATGGCTAGTCTTTTGCCATCTGCTTGCCTGTTTGAGCAGAGTATCTAAAGTCCAGGTTCTTTTCAAATTTTAACACTTATCCCATTTACAGTAATGTTATCTGTAACTTTAGCTCTAACACTAAACTTATGCACCATCTATTGTACTGGGGTGCTAAAAGCAAGCTGTTGCATGCCAAAATTGTGCAGCCCTAAGATCCCAGTGCCAGAACAAGTCTGACCCCTCATAAATCCTTTTATTAGTGAAAATGTATAAAGTGATACCTGTTTTCCCTCATACAAAGTGAGTATTACTGTCTTTTAACACCACATTATCTGATTTTATAGGCACAACTAAAATAAGCCACCAACTGTGACAGAATATGTCACTAACATTTATGTAAGATCAGGAGTCAATCCTCCAGCTCTCTAGTCTCAAGAAATATATTAAAAAGAATTCTAAAAACCGAACTAGCCCAATTATCTAAGCTCATTATACTGTCTTTTACACCTAGACAGTGTCCTTATTTTACAGTTTTAGGGGAGTTTGTCAGCAGAATGTCCTCTGGATTTTTAGACTTGTCTGAAGTGTCTTTATTGTTTGAAGACTCAGTACATGGAAGATGGCACATTGTTTTAATTGACTTATCACTCAGGGATGAAAGAACCTAGAATCTGAAATAAATTTGCTTGAAGCACACTAACTAAGGGCGTCTTATAGAACTAGATGAAGTTAATACTTGGAAAGTACTTGAGCCACTGCACTATATTCAGATATCTTTTACAGTAAATTATATTTCTGAAAGTCTGTGATGAACATGTGTATGTAATGTACAAATCAGGATCATTTATCAATGAAAAATAAATCTGTATTATAAAAACATATTTAGAATACTAAGTATAAGTAAAACATATCTATTTACATCCTTACAAAAATGGATTTCCTCACACAGAGGTATTCTGTAAACACCACAAACAATAAATCATCATACGCAACATGATTTGGATACTGGCATTGCACCTATTATTGAAGAATAACAAAGACATTTTACAAAATGAACCAAAAACAAAATACTTGTGGGACTGACTTTGGAGTCTAACGTTGCCATTTGCATTTCTTCCTGCAAGAAATATTTTCCCATTACCAAGCTCAAAATAAAATGATGTATGATGCCACTTTAAACTTTTAGGGGTGTGGATAAGGACACACTAGTGACTGGTGGGTATAACCACAGACCACAGTAAGGATATGCAGCCATCTGACGCAACTGAAAGTGTTGCATACAGATAATTACAATGGCAGGTGACACTTTGCATGACAGTATGAAGTCACGAGCTCAAGGAATGCTAAGTATTAGAAGTGTAGTGTTAGACCCTGTGTTGTGTGTGTACTTAATTACTGTTTTTTTATTTACTTTATTTCATAAAATTGGTGAAAGACAGATGAAAATTGAAATTCTATGTAAAAATGAAGAGCCAGAAAGGCTAAAGTAAGAACAATTATAATACCAAAGAGAAGTATTTCAGTGTACTACATGGCCACTAAAAAATCTTTGATTTTTTTTAAACATGAACCCAATGTCCTTACAGACAGATTTGTATTGATTCTAATAGCACTTGAGTGCCATTTCACGGACAGCAATACAAGAGGTATATAACTAAACATCAAATTTTAAAAATTATGATAATTCGGCAGGGTTAAGGGATGCTGAGGTAACAAGAGGTGACACAAGGTTCCTTATAGTTCTGGAAATGTGATTCTAAATCTTTTCACTTTGATTCCCAGTCTGTACAGTTTAAAAAAGTGACTTCTGCCTGCATTGTTTCATTCTAGTAGTAAATTTGGCTAGACTTCAATACGCCTTTAAATGTACCTAAAGTCCTATTTTAGTTCAGAAGGGTTGGAACTACAATAAGGGTCATTCTTGATACCCATTTTGGCATATTCAGCTGTTCTAATAGTTTCTATCTATTTGTCCTAGTAACCAATGTCATATTCACTGAATATGAAAACCCCAAAATTGTGAGGTTCCCCGGTACAGGAATAGATGGAATATTGTCAATTGGGGAAATTTGTTCCACTACCAGCTGTTAAAGAATATCCTTCACTTTATAGAGTTTTTGGGCCTGATTTATTAAAGCTCTCCAAGGCTGGAGAGAATATACTTTCACCAGTGAAGCTTGATGATGCAGCAAGTCTTCCATGTCATTTGCTATTTGCTAGCAAATGCTTTTGAATCATGGACTAGCTCCATCCCAGGTTTGTTGGATCACCAAGCTTCACTGGTGAAAGTGTATTCTCTTCAGCCTTGGAGGGCTTTAATAAATCAGGGCCTTTATCTCAGTTTCTCTTGCCCGTGGGATGAAAAGTAACAAGAAACCTCTTTATTGGAACACAGATTCTAAAAACTCTGACAGGATTTTTGTTTAATATATACTTCAACTATTAAACTTTCAAACTACACTAAACATTTGTTTCTTTTTTTGGTAATATAAGATATACAGTATCCCCACAATTCTCCCATACTGATTTCATAACACGAAAGAACTCTTGTTGCCAAGGACAAGAGGACCTTCATGTTGTATTTTTCTTTTGAGCATTTCAAACCCACACCCTAAGTTTTTATAAAACAATTCCTAATGCCCCTGTTTTACTATTTTCACATTTTACAGCAATACTTTTATTTCAGTTTATGCCATTTTGGGGAATCGATAAATAATAAATGATTATTTTATTGCAAAGCTAGCAGACCACATTGTGAAAAATGTGTATTGGTTGTCCTCTTTAATAAAGGTAGTGGCATATATTTCTACCAATCAGCTAAAAAAGTTGTCCTTGGTAAAACTGAATTACATTTAGGTTTGGAACACAATTTATAGACATAAATTTAAAATGTATCACATCTTTCTTCACAATGTTTATAGTGGCGTTTCAGGTTAGCAAGTGACACCATTTCTACTTAGGGCATTCAGAGATCAAGCTTACACTTTTTATAGTGTTTATTAAGTAAAAACATACAAAAACAGTGCATAAACAAATAAAGAAAAAATAAAGATTAATCTAAGAACAATAACAGAATAATAGCAACAGCGTAAAATAAAAGGGAAGACTGTGAAATAATACTTAGGTAGAAATGGTTCACCTTGGTCCAGGTTGCTGTGTAAAGTCCAAATTACTAGTCAGAGTCACTGGGCTCCCTGCAGTGCTCAATGTGTCAGTGCCGTTGTCCTTAGCAACAAGAGGATGTCAGTGAGAGCTCTCTCTGCTAGCCTTACATGGCTTTTTCTATGCCAACCACAGAGGTGGGACTAATACAACAATCCAAAGCACGCTGGGGGCTGTCTGAGGGGCTCACAATCCAGGTGTCCACATGGATTATGATGCTCTCTGAAAACTTGCAAAATGCCCTTGTTCTGGCCATTATTAATAATTCCATAACTTCAGGTTTTATGAACTGCCAAACCCCAGATTTTTAATCACCACAAAATACAAAGTTCACCGAGACCAAACTAGGCATGTCTGGGACTTTGGGTTCACCAAAACAGGCTAAATATGGTTTCCAGGCTTTCCTGAGGCCTAGGAGACTAGTCCTTGGTCTCAAAATGCTCACCATAATTATCCAACTACAAATCAGTCAACTACTACTTCATACAGAATGGTATTTTGGAATTAGCTCAGAGGTCAGTCAGAGGCCACTCTATTAGCCTTGTCTGAGTTTTTGACACCTGGAGACACAAAACTGCATCTTTTGCAATGGGTGTTGTAAACGAGAGGGTCTGGAAGGATGCTGGTTGTCAGACCAAGAAACATTTGATAAGGGGTAATTTATGATCCTGGTCTGTTTTAATACAAAGACAAGACAATTTTTTATATTTAGAGGAGAGATCAGGAATTAATCTATCTATCTCCAATATTACAGGAACTGTTGGACGGAACTTTTGCACAAAAATCTTTGTTTATCAGTACTGCTCAGACAAGAAGAAGTGGGTAGACACACAAAAACTTGTTCTCAAAATGTAATTACAGACAGTTCTCAACTTTGTTGTTGTAGTTGATAATTAAAATTGACAAAAAAATTAAAAATTGAACATGGTTGGTTGCTAATATTTACACTGTTTTCTGTAAATCAAAAGTTGTCAGTCTAATTCATACAGTAGATTTAAAACTACCAAGGCTACAGGAAAGCCCATAGATATGCTAACCTAAACATGAAGGCAAAAGGCTCAGCATTAGGAAGCACATAAAAATTTAATGTGTTTGTTTGCATTATGTGTATTTATTTATTTTTTACTGCCTGATTAAGTAAGATTATGGCAACCGATGTCCATAGCCCTAGGAAGATTCATTGATTACCTCTTTCAATCAGGTAGCTATAAAGCAGCAGCAAGACTTGCACTTTCATGCCCTTAAATACTGTTTACAAGCATTACTACTTAAGAAGCCAAAAAGACAAAGGAGAAAAGATTGCAGGTACACACAAGGGAGTTAATTTTCCAAAGGAGCATAGAACTTTTACTCAGTATTGCTCAAGAATTGGGTATTCATATACATTTACATTGAATACCTAATCATGTGCAGTAAAAATCATGTGCTGCCACATGACTGGATGATCAGAATGAACACACTTTCCCCAAATTCACTAAGCTAAGTGAGCGTTCACTTTGGAAATGAAATGTTTTGGACTTGTTGAGTAAATTAACTCAATTTTATTTACCAATAAACCATATCCTTTGTGACTAAAGGAAGGAGGTGGATGAGAAAGTGGTGCTAAACTTGATTTTACAACAAGCAAAACAAATGTGAAGGTAAAAGAGGAACTCGGCTGTTAGGTCAGGCCATTTATAGGTAGGCATCATAAAGCACTAGATCCCACCTCCAACACACCCCTCAGACCTTTTGACAGGGTGGGGAAACAAGGAACCAAGCTTCCCAGATTTCAGGTAATCGAGACACAATCCACACCATTGCACCAAAAAGGAAATGTCAGCATGCACAAAAAAAAAAGTGTGAAAAAAAGTGTGAAGGGTGCCATATGAATTTTCATAGTTAAGTCATCATATATGCTGCACAAGTTACATGTTCTTAGAAAGTATATACAGGCCATAACTTTGACACTGTGCAAATATTGATTCAGATTTTATGATTAGGTTCTATATATAATTGTGTGTGCCAGCAGCTCATCTGAGAAACTAATACAGTTAAAATGCAAGGGCTCTGACATTGATGTATGTGTTTTGTTTCAGAGTAACAAAGGGATCATTAAACCTCAGTGATTTGTGCAGTCCCTTGTACATAACACCGTGGGTGTCTCACTTATTTTACAACAGCCAACCATGTGAATACATTGGTATGTCATATTGCTTTTCATCTTAGCAGGGAATTAACTAGTGTTTGTGATGTGGTGTCAGTAGAAAGGTCTGGTGTGCAAATGATATTGTGCCTGTGTTATCAACTCTATTTTTGTTTTATTCTGATTAGGTATTGGGCTGTTTGTTTGATAAGACATAAAATCAAAAAACTGTCATTACAAAACTGAAATGGTACTAGCACATATTAATATAAAAGGAAATACCCGCGGCTTTGTTTCTAATTACCATGCAACAAAACAGAAATTGTTTGACTTCTTTATTCTTTTCCCAATTAACTTTATGGCCTAACAATAGTGGTGTTCTGAAGGATTTGCCAGCAATAAATAATAAATCCAGCTATTGTGAAAAATATTATATTTTGGTAATTATATGGGCTATTATATAGTACTGATAATATTATATGTATTATAGTATTATATGTATTATAGTATTATATGTATTATAGTATTATATTTTTTTTATTATTGCAAGTTTATTTTAAAAGTTCAAATTTTCTCAACATGCAGACGAAGCTGTCCATTGGGAGTGACATTATTTGGAAATGGGTTGTAATTTGTTGCTTTCCCAAAGTAAACCTAAAACTCCCTGCTACCCAAAACTTGCTATATACAGGATGACACTGCTACAGTAACTGCTCCGACCTCTATCAGATTTTTATTAACAAAGAATGTAGCCTTTCAGATGTCTCTGGCACAGACAAGCATGGAAGTGGCAAGAGGTGGCTCAAGAGCAACAGAAAAGCATTAGTTATGTTGCTTACAGATACACTAAGTGCTAGTTTTGTGGCCATATAGAATGCTGTATACAACCGGAAGCTGTGTCAGACCCTTTTTTAAATGGCAGGTCAAAAAGGAACTAGCTTATGACCATTTAGCAAAGAGGCTAGGAATGGCAGAACCTAAACAGTGTATTGGATGCTAGTATTGTATACAAGGCATGCATTAACACATACACACATGCCCTGTGAAGCACATTCATGGATGTCCATGCAAGTACAAAGAGGTGTGTCAGGCCATAGCCCCACTGTGTCTACATCTCTTCATTGGGACCCAAAAATTGTGAAATTGTTCTTTGTCTATTTACATATGTATCCCATTGTCTATGCACTCATTGTTTACTTTGAATTAGTTAGCTTCCAATTATAAGCATAGGGAACCCAGGTGAAAGTTGACCCTAATATCAGCTCTTACAATCATATTGATGGATATGTAGAGCTAAAAATCAGGTACAGTGGGCCTGATTTATTGAAGCTCTCCAAGGCTGGAGAGGATACACTTTCATCAGTGAAGCTGGGCGATACAGAAAACCTGGAATGAATCTGATCTGGGATTGAAAACATTTGCTAGCAAATATCAAATGACTTTTAAGAAATCCATCCCAGGTTTGCTGGATTACTCAGCTTCACTGATGAAAGTGTAACCTCTCCAGCCTTGGAGAGCTTTAATAAATTAGGCCCTCTATCTGCTTTCCCTTCTATATATTATTCCCTGTAAATTTGTTTATCTCCTTGTAGCTTTGCCCCCTATTCTGTTCCCTGAAATTTAATGTTAACTGTATGAGGGATTTTCCTTGTCACCCAATGTTTTACTTCCCCATATGGCATCCCCCGATTGATATTTCTATTCTCACTGTTTCTGTCTTGTTAAGATGTGTCCCTTGGGAAATTGTTGTTCCTGCTCCTGGTTAATTAAACAGAAATGTGTTTTGCAAGCTATTACCAGTCTTTTTATGGCAACTATAACATATTATCTGTTGTTGTATGTATTGTACATATTGTAATAATTTTTTTAGTGTGTTTCTTTGTTCACTGTATATTTACTAAATTTTCAGACCAATACTCATGCGTTCAGATTTATTAAGGCTATCCAATACTGGACAACATAGACTATCATGTGAGAAGTTGGGTGATCCAGCAAACCTAAAATAAATAAAAAACATTTGACAACTAATAGCACAATATTTTTAAGAAATCGACTCCAGGATTGTTGGATCACTCATGTTCTCCCATGATAGTCTATCTTCTCCAGTCTTGGAGAGCTTTAATAAATCTGGCCCATTGCATTGCATTAGTAGACAAATATTAATATGAATATTTTGATGGTGCTCTGTGTTAAGGTTGCACAATAGAATTACAGAATTAAGTGGGTATAGTATTCAGAATCTCAAAGCTCAGTTGGTTGACAGCATATTGTACCAGACATGTGCACAACAATGCACACACTTCAGTACACTTAAATGAATGTGTGTTGCAGTGTTGTGCCTAGATGTATTGGTGAAATTTAAATCACCACCACTGAAATGTCCCAAACCTATTTTTATGTGTTGCAATAATGCATGTTGAACCACGTTATATTATAATTTAAATGGGACCTTATCTGGTATATGAATTATTATGCAGACAAAAACAGGGGGAAGGGAAAACCTAATCTAAATTAATATTGGATCTGGCCCAGGATTGAAAACATTTGCCAAATATTAGCAAATGATTTTTATGAAATCCATTCCAGGTTTACTTGATTCTACCCATTATGTAGAACATCACTTAGATATGACTCTAGTACATTTAGCTTAATAAAGGGGAAAATATATTACTGGCTGTTATATGCTCACAAAGCTAGGTCATATGAAGAATAATATTTGCTGCATGTTATAGCTTATATGTGAAAAATGCTTTGTTTCATTAAAGCATTGATTTCTAGGCAGACTATTACACATTGCAGTGCTTACTTATCTGACCCCCACCACCTTTCTTTCTTCCTTTTCTAACCTTTTATAAGTGGGATTTATTTTGAGGTTAGAATATAGGGTGTTCAAATTTCATTTGTGAATCCAAACCAATCCCTACAAAGCTTTATTAACCTTTTCAGTTCAAACATTACATTATTATGTTTACCTATTCCTAAAAAAAAAGGGTCAAATTCAGATGTCTCAAACAGCATTATGTTCTGTGACCTTAGTGCGCCTGGGCGAGCCTCGGCGTTGCCTGGGATACACAGGGAGATTGTTCAAAATTTGAAGAAGAACAAGGTTTATTAAAGCAATGTTCAGCTATCGTAGGTGGAATATATTGTGTATTAACCAGCGCTAATATTCCATCTGAGTGCATAGTATTTATTGTCTGTATCACCTGGTGTGTCTGTTGTTTTTATTCTGACATTGAATGACATTTATACATTCATGCCCAAAATACACAGTACATCAAAATATACAGCAAAGTTTTAAATGCTTTTCTGGCTTGTCCAAGGTAGCGGACTACACAAATACACAAAAGCAAATGTAAAACCTAATTCACAATCATTTTGAGAATATGGTAAATCAGCTCTCAGTGTGCTCTGCAGTGACTGGATTTAAATTATGATAAAATTTGAATGTGATCAAGTCTCTTAAAGCATTTACATTACATTTAGCCATTTTTTGTTGTTTTGGATAAAGTAGGTAAGGCTTAGAAGCTCTGTGATGTTTATGCTTCTGGTATGATATCTGGTCGCGATAATGTGGTCCTATCCACTAGCCCTTGTGTCATTACAGTATACTTTATAGCAGATCCAATCAAACTTTATAAGAATGTTTTTTACATTTGTGTAGGTGTATTTGTACAAAAAATTATTTAAAAAAAGAATGAAAAATACTGAATAAAAACAAAACAGAAAGATGAATATAATCTAGGATGAATAAGTGGACTTGTCATCATAACACAAGCTTTAAATTGAGACTAAAGCTAATTCTTAGAACTAATTTCTATAAAAAAAAAAAGTGGTCCATAAATGACCATAAACCCCTTGGGTGACCTTCAATTAAAAAAAACACTTACCTTGGGTTAACTGTTTATATTATTAAATAGGAATATTGAAGTAACATGCCAAGAGGCTAATCAATATGAAGTACCAGTGTCCCCAAAACAATGCAAGAGAATGATACTTGTCAAGCAGCATCAGTTATCATCACCACATCACAAATTTTTTTTATTGTGTTTAAGAAATTGGGTCACTTTGGGAACCTCTAGTTTGAAACAAAATGCATGCACCCAGGTTCACCCAAGGTGTGTCTCCTCATTGAAGGTCCTCTATAAATTCATATTTTTGGGGATTTTATTTTCATGTTTTATTAGGTTAGACTGTAATTATTATAGTATTTAGTATATTGTGGCTTTGGTATGGGATTTTATAGTGCAAAGATGTTATGGATATGGATTGACGCATAGATATTTGGAGATCCCTTCTTTTTGTGTTGTGGACATAAGCTTTAGATATATAATTGAAGTCCACTACATATGTATATACAATATTAATCAAACATTTTAAGAAAGTATCTGACAAATAAATAATTTTTTTTAATACACAAGTGTTCCCAACCACACAAAATTGACAGAAGCTTCACTTACTATCCTACCTTCCAACTACAGAAAGGCAAAACAGGCCCAAGGGTTATTTTCCCTAGTGATTTTCATGTATTTCTTTACATCCAATGATCCTTATAAACTGGTATGTGCTACTGATAAATGGAAATAATCTATTTTAATTAGCGTATTCTAGCAAAACAAAGAATTAAGAAGGACCAATGATCTGTTCATTTTGTACCTTAGGCCATGTCATAGGTTTTTCTTTTTTTTGCATTTAGATCCTGTGATATTTAATAAAATTACAATTTATATCACATTTTTAATACATTTTCCACACTACAAACTTCCTATTCCCTGCTTTATTCAGTAAAAACAACAGAATAAACACGAAGTAAAAGAAATATTGATACTTTATGACAAAAGTTTAGGTATGATTCCACAATTCTCTCTTTTCAGCAATTTGCACTTGATAACCTGTACTTGTCTGTTGAATTTAGATTCAGAGACATTAACTAATAAAAAGTGTATGTCAAGTGGAAAATGCATGTTTGCTGAAGTCAATCATACTAGAAAGCTTATGTGCAAAAAAGTTATGGATTTCGCTGATATATCACTTACAAAATTTTGTCTACTCTTATAGGTGCCATTGACATGAAAGCTGCGACCTAAAGCAGTACTTTATAACCACTTTACAATTTTTTATTCAGGAGTCTAACTGTAATTGATCATTTCTTAATGTATTTCATTTAACCAGGATGTGATGAATGAGAAAATTGTGACTGATGCCTTTTGGCCCATAAGTGATTGAACCAATTATGATTATTAACATTGCTGAAGAGTTACAAGGTTTTCCAGTGGGGGTAAAACATGAACTACAATCATTTTTTTCCTTTTTTGACAAGCTACTTAGTTGTTAAGTGTGATAGTGAGACATTTGATGAAATTACTTGGGAGCTATTTCAACCCCAAATTGGAAATTGAGTTTATAGTGGAATCCCTTCTGTTGAACATTAGCAAATGATAATATTTCCCTCAGGTCCTGTGTTCCGCCCAATCACACAATCTCTGTTTCTCAGCGAGTTTTTGTTATTAATCAACAATATGCTGCCTGGATAATAAAAACTAATCTCAGCAAGAATAAAGAGGATTTTCACTCAGTATACAATATGAATGTGTTCATACTGTATGAATCTGTTTCCCCTAAAAACTCTTCAATAAACAGCGTTATAACTTCAAGGTCAAGACACCTTTCAGATAACTTTGTATGCAAAGAAAAACATAATCCTAAAGGACAGTTCCAAATAATTCTGGCAATAGGATTGATTTTTACTAAGGGAGTGATGGGGTTGATTTATATCTTATGTAGAAATAAATGCTAGGGTATTTTGTTGACACCCATTTGAGTTTAAGAAGTGATTTGAGCAAGCTACAAAAAGTCTTCTAAATTACAAGAACAAGTCCAGCTGTATGTGACTAAATATTACTAGATACTCCATGCCCTGGATAAATGAAAATCTTCATTACCAATATACAGTACTAATGAATGCTTATGCCCAAAAGTTTACTCAAAGTTCTTGCCGGAAAACCAAAAAAAAGTTTTGACAATTATTTATTTTGCGCAGCACATTCTCCATGCCACAGAGATTTACAACGGACTTAAAAATAGTCGTATTGATTTCCACAGCTGTTAAACAAGCAAGGAAATCACAAATTCTCACAAATGTAAGAGTCACCCTTACGCTGTTCTGTTACTGTTGCCTAAACCATGCAATTTACAGTAAAAACAGAGGAATCTGCAAAGCAATTTGCTCATAATTAAATGGGCAGCTGTGCCATCAGTGTAATCAGAATAAAGAAGATAAAGAATTATCGACTAGATTATGTGCATAAATTAAAGATCATTGTTAGTCTGCAGCATTAAGCAGCTCATCTATATTCTGGTAGGAAGTTCATGGTGTACATAATCGACACAGAAAGCTTGACGTTAAACTACTTTATCTATATTGTTCACAGAAGTTTCTACCATAGAAAGATAGATGCCTGGTGACTTTATAGTGTGTTGTCCACCAGTAGCATACTTTGCAGCAAAATTTCCACTACCAAAAAGAATAAGTCTTTGAAAAGGAAGTCCACACACACACACACAGATACACACACACTTTGTTTTCTTTGTGGTTAGCTCCACTTTTTGGGTGTTGTTATGGAAGGTCATTTTTTGGTATTTTTACCTGTTTAGTGCATGTCAGAGCTGGTGACTTTTGCAAGCAGTTTAGGCAGTTTCACCACTCAAAACCACTTGGTAACATTGGACTTAATAGGTCTATTATATCCTTTCTTTGACAGCCATTAGGAGGTGGAAGCATCACCATGCATTTTTTATGGATTCTACATTCAAAGTCCAAGGGTGGACTGCCATCTCTGCCACATCTGTAGACTTGAACTGGTGTCACTTGCAAATAATTAAAACAGTTGTGCTTGCAGGTGTATTTTACAAACAGTTTCAAAGCACAACAAAAAACATAGGGAAAAAAAAGAGACCACTCTGCTAGGCCTTTGAAACTGTCTGCAAACATCTGAACCAGCATTTACAAGCACCTCTAAAATCTAGCAGTGACATTCTGTTACTACTATTGAGCACCTAATGTTTGATTATAAGTCCCAAGGAGTGGTGCATACTCCACTAAAGTACTACCAGTCTGAACATGTCCTTAGCTTGTTCATGGCTGATAACTTTGCTCAGGTTTTTTGTTTTGTGCTTTTTTTGGGGGGAGCTGGGCAATACATTTGTCACATTTTGCCTTTAAGATATAATTGAGCAGGGTGTAAATATTTCCATTTAGGATGATTCCTAAAAAAAAAATCCCCAGGAAAACATGAAAATTGAGACTGCATCCATATTAGTATTTTGGGAAGATGCTGCAGTATTTTATGGCAATTTTGCATAGGTAAGTGATTGAGAAAAGCTGTATTATACACACATGAACCATATGTTATTCTGGGTAGGGAAATTCACAAATATGACAAGGTGCAATACAAGGACAGCACCCAGATTCATTTTAACATCAGTTTTCAGCAAGGACCAGCATTAGTTCATTCTGCTGGAACAAATTAGGATAAAAAAAGACAGGAGCAGTCAAACAGATGCACTGCTAGAGCGTTATCAGTTCACATGACTAACCTGCTTCCCTTGTCAGGCTTGTGTTGCTTGCTTACTTTATAAAGTCTGCAGTCCAAAGTGACCTTGAAACTGTTTAGAATTCCCATCAGGATTGGAGAGAAGTACCTTATACAAGAATGAAATGGAGTAATTAATCCTGTAACATTTATGTTTGATATGTTTCTTTTTTAAAGATTGACCTTTGTCCATTTCTGTTTTATCAACCCAGCCAATAAAATAATAATCCAAATTGATACAATGAACAAACCTTAAAGTTTTTTTAAAGAACTCTTTGATATGGGTTCATGGTGAGTAGTAAAGTAGTTTTATAATTTGAACATTGGAATTCTGTCCTGTTTAGAAATACTGGGAATAAGTGTTTCTAATTATAGGGGGAAGTTGTTATTATACTCCTGTAGAAAAAAATAGTGTTAGGACAGTTAAACACATAAATAAAATACAAACATACCTTTTAATGAATGTCATTGCAAAGCGTTATTACCACCTCTTCACTGCTATGCAGCCATCTCAAGTAATTGCAGGTTTCTCTTCTGTTCCAGTCATAGTTTTGGTTGTGACTGAGCAATACAGTCAGGTATATTCCTCCAAAAAACAAAAACTTAATCATGCATGGCCCAATTCGGCCAGGGGCAAGTCTTTGATAACAACCTTATCAGAGAGCAGTCAACACTGCTAATCATTATTAATAGCAGTACTACATCATATCATCCAAAGGGGATTCTCCCCCTGAATGTTTCAGTTAAATGTTGATGGTCATGCTGGGCATTCTCTGATAATGATACACAATCAGGCAATTACCATGTTGGAGCTATGGCACATGCCTACAACTGTGCCTGCCATGAGTTAACTGGTTTCACTCCCTACTACATATTCAGAAGATAAGCTCATTTCCCTAATTATTAAGGCCATATCTACTGAAGAAGTGGAACATAAAAGTCACTACTAGTATGTTGGCAACAAGGGCTTGCAGACTGGTGATAAAGTATTCTCCACAATCTGGGTCCCTCAGCCAAACATAAGTTAGATGATCACTGTAGGAAGTTTAGCCTGAGGATGCAGACATGCTACTAAGATTGTTGGATTAAGAACTGGCATAGAAACCACTTGCTTCTGCTACAACAAGTTGCTACTGAAGATAAGGAGCCAGGATCTAATTCAAATGATTTAACTTCAGCAGCAAATAGAGGCCATATTGATGACACTAACTGGTTAACAGCTCTGAGTTTCCTTACAGGTTTCCTAAATTTTTGTCGTTCAGAGGAGAGGCCTGGATTCTAATTCTCCTGCTTTTGAACCAAGTTCCCTGCATGGTTAATGCATCAAGTTCTCCTATTTACCCCAACCATTATTTTCCTCTGACACTTTGGTAGGACCCCTGCTATGCGATACAAAGCTGTGTTGTGCAAACAAATGTTTTGATGGGCATGATTGCAGCTTATTCTAGAGATAAAATCTCTGTAATAGATTATTTTTTATTATTATTACTACTATAGATTGTTTCCTTTACTTTAATGCAGCCTCCTGACATAAATTATAAAGATTGTACCTTGTAATGTTGCAGTTTAGAGACTACACAGTCTGGAGTTCTTATCCTAATATTTAATATGAACTCCTAAATACAATACAGTGTACATTATTGGTTATTTTAAGTTACACATTTTGTACAGTATACACAATACAGTGTATATTATTGGTTTTTTTAAGTTACACATTTGCTCATTTAGGAATGAATTGTCATCTAAAGTGAAGGTTCTGCTACTATTACCATACCAGAAGGACCCTTGTTTAATGGGTTATATGTCTGAGTTTTTTGTATGTTTATTTTGTATTGTAAATACCGTTGTGAAATATTTTTCCAACAGTTGTGTGTCCTTGCATTTTTTGCAAGGTTGGCTATCCGGATAGTTAGGTTAGGGTTTTTTATTTGAATACAGCAATGGCTTAAATGGGAGTATTTTATGTAGATTTATGTGTATGGGGTTGAAGTTGATATATTACTATATAATAAGTAAACTTGTATCAAAACTAATCATCCTCATTTTCTTTTGTAGAACATGATGTATTCTGATAAATCTATAATGTAAAAATATGTAATGGCTGTACATAATACAATATTCTTTTATTATTTTCTTATTGCTTTATTTGTGTTTTCCTGATGCAGATCAACCTGACCAGCACACATAAGAGAGATTTGGACAGGGCATGGCTGTAAACAATTCAAAATACTTCTTATTCTCATGCTACATTGGTGTAAGAATATTTGTAATTAGTTTTTATCTTTTTTAATAGTATTATTTACCTAATTTTTTTGCCTTTATGTATCAAGCTCAGTTTAAAGGTTTCTTCTGTTTTTTTTTCTGTTTAAACTTTTCATGGGCCTCACGTATTATTTATTGGGAAAATTAAAAGGGATCAGATTGCATTCCATGTTCAACCATTTCTGATATACTTACTTAAAAATGTCCATCCATATTGAAATATGAAGTTTAAGTGTAATTACTGATTGCTACCTGCTATTTATTAAGTAGGTGGTCAAGCCTTTTTCTGACATTTGACATTTGCAAAGTGATTGCAGTCTGCTACGATTGCTATAATGTTTAACATTTTGGAAAAAGATAAATTCAAAAAAGCTGATTATATTCCTTTGAAATAAAAAAAAAAAATCACTGTAGAAGTGATAGGTTCTGTCATAAACCTATTTAATAGTTGTATATGTAAATTCAGATATAGAACATATATGTTAACAAAGAATATCATTTCTGAGTTGTAATTCGTATTCCTTCACTTTGATGTTTTTCCAGTTTTTATATATAAAAAGGTGTGAAGTTATATATAATATATTTGCATTAATCATAGTGAGCAAGCTGTCAGGCAAATGTCTTCCTCCCTTGTATTATTGCTGGTTTTATGAAACAGCCCTAGAAATACAATTGTGATTAGTTAACATACTAGCTGAAGGATTGTTTCGAGAACTTGAAACATCAAATATAGTAACAAGTTATACCAACTAAACCGATTTCTGCAGTCTGGTTAAGATAGGCTTGCTGATTGGTGGGGATTCCCCACATAGTACTTTTTGTTTCCAGTTATTTGTGGGTATCGGTATATTAGAACTATAAGGGTATAGATACAAAATAGATACTGTAATTTCCATAACCTGCTTGAACAGTATTTGAAGAAATTTGAGACAACTCAACAATACCAAATGCCACATTATCTTACCTTTTAATATAGAGATTAGTTTTACTTTTATTCAATCAACAGTAATATCTACAATCTTTTGGAAGTACATAAGATATACAGAAATATGTGCTATATATATAATAATATGTGTTATATATATATAGAACTATGCCGGAGGTCCCTGGTTACCTTTTTTAATATGATTGGATAGTAGTAACTCAGCAGAGCTTCACCTCATTCACTAAGTTAGTTAAAAATATAATTTGCAAAGAGAAAATCAACCCCACTGTGCTCCCCTTAGGACAGGGGATAACCAAAAGTCTTCACAAGTTGGTGTTTAACTTCAAACTGGAAGCAAGAACTCATGTCTCATATTTTGCCTTCACTGGTTTCGCCCCAACCCATCATCAACTTCCTAATAAAAGTTAATTTTACCATAAATACTTCTTCATTTTAACGGCATCTTTTATTTTAGAGTCTGTGATGTCATTGCTGAGTCACTGTTCTTCTCTATGCAATTTAGGAAGAATATAGCTGGTTTAGGGAGACTGTGAGCTGTACATAGCTTCCTGAAAATATCACAGCATCTTGCCTTAGTACTGCTTTCAAGAACTTTTAGTCCTAATGCAAGCAATCCGAGGAAGGGAAGAAATATGCAAATATCTAAATGCCTTGATAGGTGAATGTGGGTATGAAAAGGTGGCAGTGCATTTATATTTGATGTTGAGCCTCCCTGTTTGAAAGAACTGAGTAAAATACAATGAATGAACAAATAAATGGGGACAGCTCAGAGACAATAAGGCATGAAGTAAAAAAGTCCTCAACTAGGCAGGATGTCCTCCAGGCAGAAAATAAAGTGAAAGCTATCTGACTTGCTCCTATTGCACACTGTGGGAAGCTCTTATTTTGCACTAAAATTTGAGAAAGCAATTTTCACACAGGGTAAGAGCCAATACATCTGTAAAACAATAAGGCAGGGGGGAGTTCAGCTTAAGGTGATAGGGGATAATTATAGTTGCAGCAGGAGGCATAGCCAAAAAATCCAATTTTTTGGAGTCATCAACAGATATTAGCTGAGCTAATGAGCTTTAATTTGTCCATTATGCTTAAAAAATTATTTTTGCCCATGATAGTCATTTATTGGTTGAGTACCGATATACTTGACTACTAATGTTTGCCTTTGCTTATCTCCCCATTCTAGACTTAAAGTTCTTCATGACCATGAATCACCTTGACATAAACAGAATATGGAATGACCTTTGTGTTATTATATTGTCAAGATGAAAGATTTGGAGTGTAAAGTAACATCTCTATCCGTTAATCATGTCTTGGGCTTTCTTGCAAATCATGATTTTCCACAGACAGATATGATGATCTTACCAGCACTTATGACAGAGAGCTCCGATTGGCTGAAAAGATTGTTAATCGATGATGATAAGGATGGATATTGCTTCAGTCTTGTTGTTGCCATTTTTTATATTCAAAAGTCAATATCACTTGCTGTGAATAATTAAACATCAGTTAAAACCCTAAATAAATCAAAAAGCAGAGGTAACTGGTCAGTAGGCAATAAATGCAGGAATGCAAGTTTACTTTTTCTGAATACAGTAGCACATATGCATTTCAAATATTTATTCCTGTCACCGTTTGAAAAAGTCTGGAAGACACCCGACACATCTGTCATGGTTAGTCAGCACACCTTCCTTTTAACCATTTCTATGATTGCAATAAACCTGGGGAACATTAGAGATATAAACAGGAAGGGAAAGTTTTGGCTGACCAAATTTGTATAAAAGAGTTTGCTAATCAAGTTAAATTAGTCAAGGTGGGCCACATACCCTGATATTAATCAATGTGAGAACGAAAAGAAAGAAGAAAAGCCAGGGTATTTGCCTAAAATGGCAATGTATTGAAAATAGTGTAAAAATGTGTTCCTGATTTCAGGAATATACATAACATAAAATAAAATTCATATTGTTCAGCATACAAACAGGACTAAGGCCAATCCCACTGTGTTCTAAGGCATGGGGGTTTCTTTTGACCTTGTAGCTAGACAAAACATCTCTGAATATATTAAGGTAATTATACAATTTGTGTCCCGACACATTTCACCTTTGAGGGCTTCTTCAGGGGACATTGCGAAATGTATAACCAATCTACCCTTTTATTCTACCATTTAGTTCTTTTCCATTGAACCTTTTGCCCTTTCTTTCGCTTAATTTTATATTTATCATTGAAAAAATATTTTATTAGTATTTAATTACTTACTTTTTATCACTATATTTCATAGTTGCTACTTGTCATTGGATGCAGGGTGACAGTTGGTGGATTTTAGTTATTAGAATGTTAAGTAATATTAAGAGGTTGGACTAAGTCGTAACCCTTCAAGTTCAAGTCAAGTCATTGACACCAAGTTCTAAGTCAAGTCTCAAGTCACCAAGAATACTTCCAAGTTCCAAGTCATGTCACTTCATTTATCCTATTTTCCCCATATAGAAACAGAGCTCTGATCCTGTTCTTGAGCACAGGATCTCATTCTAAATCCATGAATTTCTCCTCTGACAGATGAAGGAGACGGGAGGAAGGCAGTGTGGCTTCTGTTACACAACCCCCCCATTCAGTTGTCATAGGAAAAAACTTAGAATGCAAGAAAGGCAGGGAGGAAGGCGGTGTTATGTTACAGAAAACTCATTGCCTTCCTCCCCACCTTTCTTGCATTCTAAGTTTTCTCCTCTGACAGCTGAAGGGGGGGGGGTCGTAAGGCTGTGTAACAAAAGCCTCACTGCCTTCCTCTTTTCCGCCTTCAGCTTTCAGCAGAGAAAGCAAGTCACGAGTCAAGTTGCAAGTCGCTGGGGAAAACCCTGAGTCGAGTTCCAAGGTATTCATTAGGTGACATAAGTCAGACTCAAGTCTAAGTCGGGCGAATCGAGTTCCAACCTCTGGGAATATAAGGTCTCCATTAAACCAGATGCAGCCAAGCAACATTCTGTATAAGGTGTATAAATACAAAAATCTGGTATACTGAACCATTCTACGGTGTCCCGTACCCGTCTGCCTCGTCGCGCTGCCAAGAGCAGCACTGACTTTCTATCTCTGGCTGGCAGAGCATGCAGCACTTCATGGTCTCACATGTTTGGGGGCAGTCTTGCTCACACTTGCCCCAGCAGCAAAGATGGCTTTAAGGCTACCGGCCCAACACCCCTTCTCCTGGTAAAGCCCTGGTGTCATTTAGACTCTGCGCCTCAAGGGGTTTCTGCGCTAGAGGCCTGTGGAGACTGATGGATCAAGAAGTGTTCAAAAGATGGTATTGTGAACTTATCCTGGATTACTAGGGAAATGTACTTACTATTGCACCTTTAGATCCACCAAAACATAACCTAAAGTTGCTTCTGTATTGTATTTGACTGAAATCTTAATTTTGCTCATCCCTAATCCCTAGTGCAAGATGAAGTAAATAATGAAATCAGCTACTGGGTATACTTGATATTTTGTTCTGACTCTGGATGTGGGAGCCCTGGAGATGAGATGTACTGGCTGCAAAATTCATAGGTTCTGGCAGAAGACCAGGGAACAAAAAAGCACATTTTAGTAAGCCACAATGCAGCTGTATTATTTTAATCCTTTGTATCTCATCTTCCAGTACTGGGTTAAGACAGGAGTTTTTTCTAAACTAAAATACAAATAGCTGCCAAACTGGAAAAGTGGTTAATTTGCATACACATCTGTTTCCCTGCCACTTTCTTACTCTGTACTTCTCATATCATAAAGCGCACTTAACTGTCAGGAATAAATATTTCACTCTTTAGAAATTTTACAGCAAGATCAGCAACGTGAATATGTTCAGGGAAAAATAAAATATTGTGAATATTAATATAAATGAAAGAAACCTTGGGACAGATTTTATTTTATATCATGCTTTTGAAAATATGCAAAATCTGTAGATTATCCAGTCATTTTTCATCCAACTGTGGCTTTGTTACCAGGCATAAATCATTATTTTTAATATTCTCTTGTGCTTTAGTTTTCAAGATTTTGCCTAATCATAAGACATTATAACAGAACTAGATAACTGAATGAATGAAACCCACATAGATGTATGTATATATGTATGATATACTGGGTATCATTAGCAGTGATCCTCCTATTAAACATTCTTCTCCAACATCTAATAAAAAAAAAAACAATCCTGGAAAAGGATTGGGAGTCTGAGGGATTTTTCTGCTTTGAGTTGAATACAGGTATCTCTAACAATCACTGCAGATTAGAAGAGATCAGCTGCATTGTCAATAAATGCTAGGTTCACTATGGGGGTAATGAAGAATCTTTGGGATAAGCATAAATGGTGCCACCACCTTAAGCATGTGCAGTATTTAGCCATTCATAATATGCATGTAAATATTAATTTACGGCCTCTTGGCTGAATGAAGGATTATATTCGCACAATGTGGAAAGTGATAGTTGTTCTTGAAACAACACGTACAGCATAATGTGTGGTATATATAGCCTATTATTTTGAGACTTCATCTCTTTTACCTTTACAAATCAATGCTCAAACTTTTACATTTTTAAACTTTTTGTTGCGGGCATTGAAAAAAGTGGCATGTCATCAGAACACAAGCATAAGTTACTAAATATTCCTGCAGCTCAGTAATTAGTAATAAGTTCTTTGCAGAAGAGATATGACTAACGTGTCTGTAATACTAAAGACATTTCAAATTACTTTTCTCTGGAGGACCCAAAGTTTGTACAAACTCAATAGCCTTTTGTATTGACTATACAAAACAAAAGAGCTCAGCTGAAGTTTTATACTGGCAAGATGTGTTCAATAATTTAGTGGAATACAATGTCCTAAAGATCAGCATGCAAAGTAGTGCAGTATTTGAATTATGAAATAGAGATTTGACTTTTCTTCAATATGACAACAAAAAAGATTATGTCATTTATTATAAAAAGTACACTTTCTCTAATATAGTTTATTCACAGTATAGTCACCTTGTGGCTATAAAAAAACTGCAAATGTTTCATTAGTTATTAGCTATGTATAAAAATTAGTAGGGCTTAACCTGGTCCAATAAATGCAAATTTAACAGTAGGACGCAAAGATTTTTGAAAAGTAAGTTCAGTCAAATACTAAAAATATATACAATTATCTTAAAAATAATAATAAATATACAGTATTATATATGTATTATATATACTAAATGTACTATTTATGTTTAAAATGAACTTATCACACACACCTATGTACACACGTCAAATGATTCTTGACTGACACAAGCCACAGGGTTCGTCTTTGACAAAAAGTCGTGTGTACAGCGGCCGTCCGACGTAATTCATGGATCTGTCCTGGTGGATCCATGAAGAACAGAAGACACAATGGAAGTGAAGGGAGGAGAGCACAGTGCTCTTTTATTCACCTTTCAGTCTTTTGTTGTTGAAAACGATTGTGAAAGATCATTTCCAACGACAAAAATCTAGCGTGTGTATGCAGCCTTACACTTGTGACTAGGAGACAAAATTACTTTATGAAAAGAGTTTTTTTTATAGATTAGAAACAATTATAAACTGTTTGGTTGCTCTCTACATGTTTTAGTAAGTGCTAGAATAATAAGATACAAATAGTCCACACAAACCCAACCATAATCATTTACTAGTTTATTAGGAACTCACTTTTGTGATGGTCGAAGTTTTTTCAAGATCGTTGAAGTTCCAAAACCTGAAAGTGGAGCGAAGGAAGATGGCCATGCCAGAGTGAGGACAGGTAAGTGAAATAAAAAATTGCTGACTGGTACGTTTATTTTATTGCACAAGGGACATCACCCATCTCTTCTGCAATAAAGGACCTGCCTGGTCACAATATTTTTATTTTGAACATTTAGTTCCAGTTTAAGGGATACCATAACATACAGTCAATGTTAATAACGCTAACATCACTAGCACAGTTCATCTCCTCGAATTGGCCACTGAGCTTTGAAAGAGTCACCCGAAAGCTGAGGACAGAATGGAAGAGGGTCACAGACACAATAAAAACTTTTTAATTCTCTTCTCTGGATCACCATAAATTTTAGATTCTTGGAGATGTAAAGTGATTTGGTTTTGTACAACTTGATTAAATACAGTACATAGCAAGTTAATTTCCTAAAATTTCCAAGGAAAGGTTTTTATAAATAACTTTGTTTCCTGACCCTGAATATGCGTCACACATCTTTAATGCCTCTTCTGCTTTCAGTTTGCTCCAGATGAGTTCATTCTCTATGCCTTTGTGTTCTAAGGCTAGAAGAACTAAAGACAACCATCTGTTCTTTTATATCTTGTTATTGTTTGATCTAAAGGGAATAATTATATCTGTGTCTATTACAGTGCTAAGCCTGTTGTCATATGCTGCTGTTACAGCAGAACTACTCTGAGATCTTAGGCTGTGTATTTGGGAATGGTTTGTGCACTGTTCATATCCCAAACCTGCCTATTTAAAGACTCTAACAGCTATCTCAGTTATAAAATATTTATTCTGGTCTAATTATAAAGGTAAAAACGACTCCTATAAGAGGGCTCATTTCGACTCTACATAATTGTAAATGTCAGAAGACGCTGTCATACAGTGTGGTAGATCTCTTGTGTTTAAACAAAAACAAGATAGACACGTGGGTTTTTTTGTAGGCAATAGTGCATGTTGTATTCAGTGATCGAACTCATAGAATACATAATCATTGTGATACAAAATTGAATATACATAGCAACAAAATTTTTGATGGTATAGAGTTTTATAAAATGCCATCAAGTAGATACCAGACAAAAGTAATCTACTCTATTGGTACAGAAAGTTGCACGTAGCAACTGCAGAGGTATAGACAATGAGGTAGGAAGTAGCGCACACCTGGAAAAGACCACAACTACACTCTCCATCCAACTTCTCATCTGCACAAAACAGGTGCTGTTTAATTTGAAAAACAATCATTCCATTGTTATAAACCCTGCTGATAAAGGAGGCAACATTGTAATTATGGACAATTCCAACTACAAAAACATGTGCCTCAATATTCTTGCCAACACTGAATGGTACCAAATCATACATTACTTAGACAAATCTAATTTTTATGACGAATACTACATCATCTGTGCAGCACATTCATTAAGCATCATTGGCACAAAGACAAAAGATTATCTCTGAATCAAACACCCAGTCATGCCAACCTTCTATAGTTTACCCAAAATACACAAAAACTTTACCAATCCCCCTGGACCTTCCTCCTTACCTAGGAGTTACCATACAACTTCTCCAACAGTTGGAAGGTCTAACAGTATCACCTAATTCTACCCTGGTTACTATCGATGTCAAGGCACTCTATAGTTACATCCCACACAAATTAGGACTTAAACAATAGCCCCCATCTTAAACACCACAGATCCCTCTTACCAGGCCTACAACACATTCATTTTATCACTCTTACAGTATATCCTCACTCGCAATACCTTCGGCCTCAATAACACCACTTACCTTCAGATACAAGGGGTGGCGGTGGGAACCAAGTGTGCCCCGTCATATGCCAACCTGTATCAGGGTAAGTGGGAAGAACACCTTTTTTCCAGTGCAAGCTTCACAATGTATCAACCCCACATTCATATGTGGAGGTGATACATTGATGATATCCTTATTATCTAGACAGGACCCTCAGATCTTCTTATCAAGATGTTTAATTTCATTTAAATTAACTTGTTTAATCTTAAATTCACTATGAATTCTCACCTCACCGAAATTCCCTTTTTGGACATTTCTATTATATTACACAGGAAAGATACTGCAGATAACACTATCCTGCACACCCTTAGTTCCCACCCCAAGCCCCTCATAAACAGCATTCCATATAGCCAGATGCGGAGATTAAACAGGAACTGCACCTCTAAAAAAAACTTCCAGACAGAGGCGAAGCACTCACCACGAGACTGTTGGAAAGAGGGTACAGTAAGAAACTTTTGAAGAAATCCTCACAGAGTTTGTACCTTCAAAAGGTACAACCTCATTCATCAATCTAAAAAACCTTGCTCAGATTCCAAACTCCACCAGATCATCCGATATAACCATCACCATAGCACCATTAAAAATATTCTCTCGAAAGATTAAACATCCTCTCGGGAGACCCCACAGTTCAGACATATCAATCCCAAACCACAAATAACATATATTCCCTAATCACGAGTTCACTAGTGTCTAGCCATTTTAGCCCTGAATGCTTGTCATCTAAAGACACTAGACTGCATGACACATTCCAATGCGGACAGTGTAAACACTGTAAATGGATTTTTTAGAACCAAGACCTCAAACATCCTAATGGGGCTATACACGAAATTTACCACTTTGTGAACTGTCAAACTATGGGAGTAAGTTATATCATCACATGTTGTTGCTGCAGATTTTATGTTGGCAAAACGAAGCGTACATTTAGACAAAGAATCTATGAGCACATTTATTTGATTCTAAATGGGAAAATGACAACACCCATTAGTTTCCACGTTGACACAGAGCACAAGTTTGATGCAACTTGCATCAGATTTGAAGCTCTGGAGCATGTCCCCCCGAGTCCTAGAGGGGGTCATTTGGATAAAAAATAACTCCAACACGAAACTTCCTACTGAGAGCCAAATATGCCCCAGGACTGAACAAGATCTTTAGTTTGAAGCCTTTTTTGTAATCCTGATCTGTTATATGCTGTTGTAACTAGCCCCTTTTGATATATATGTTCTTATATGATGTTTTTGTACAACTTTCTAAGATCATGCAGTAAAGCATGACAGTAACAGGGAGCATCAGGACCTTTGCCCTGATGTAGCTGGAGCTGAACTGGGGCAATATCACACTCCAGCTCTCCCGTTCCCCATAGGTGAGTAATTCGTATGTGCCCACCGACTGCCCCCAGCCATCCGTGATCGGCTGGCTTCTGGGGACAGTGCAGCCGTTCCGGTGGGGGAGGTTTCCCCAGCACTGACTTGTCACTCCAGGGGCGTTTCATACATGCCCCTTGGGTGACGTACTTCATTACCATGGCGACGCATGACACTGTTTTCCTCCAGCTCCATGCGCCGATGTGTGGAGTAAGCACCAGGAAGCCACCTCCTTCACGCATTTAAGGCGGGCCCTGGGACTCACCATATCTCCCACAATTTATTAATATTATTAGTATTAATAAACAGGATTTATATAGCGCCAACATATTACGCAGCGCTGTACATTAAATAAGGATTGCAAATGACAGACTAATACAGACAGTGATACAGGAGGAGAGAACCTTCATACCCTTCTTGCAATTTATTATCTCTTATGTTAATCTCCCCTACCACCATTATAAACTAGATTCAGCTATCTAACATTCACATTCCAACAATTGGCATATTACATATGATTACTTCCGATTATTTCTGTCAATGACTGCCTGTATGTTTATATTTTTAAATATATGAATTGTCCATCACATTTACATGTATCTATATTTTGCATATTTAGACTTTGTGTCATATTTACAACTGCTTTACCAGACGCACACCTACCCCTGAAGAAGCCCTCATTCAGTTGAAACACGTCGGGTTCGGGCTTTTCCGGCTGTGCACTACTTCCTACCTCCTTGTCTTTGCCTCTGCAGTTGCTACGTCCAACTTTCTGTACTAAAAGAGTAGGTTACTTTTGTCTAGTATCTCCTTGATGGCAAGTTAATAACTCTATACCATCAAAAATAATGTTGCTATGTATATTCGATTTTGTATCACAGTGATTATGTATCTATTCTATAAATTTGATCACTGAATACAACATGCACTATTGCCTACAAAAAAACCCACGTGCCTATCCTGTTTTTGTTTATGTATATTTGGGGTTGGCATAATGCCTGGTAAGGTATATTTTCTGATATTCAGTTCATTACTTTTGTAACACGCACTCCACTGTTACATTAATCTCACTTTAGATTCCTTGTGTTGCCAGAGGCAAAAGCTGACAACTAACAGGACAACTGCTAGATCATTGAAAAACCTCAGATAGATGGTCAGAGAAAATTACATACAGTAGCACAGACAGAGACAGACCGGTGGCTAGGTCGGGCACAGACAAACAGGATCTGAGTTTCAGACAGGTGAACAAAGCAAAGATGGACAATAGCAAATTACAAAACAAACAGACCAATAATCAGGACAAGTATAGACAAGATGGGTCACAATAATCCAGCGCAGGAACCAATGGGGCAGAAGCCAATTAGAGATGGGCTACTATTCAGAGCACACAAAACAGAAAAAAACTCTTTGAAACTTAACCTAAAGTTCTAGACAGGCAGGGACAGGGGATGTCAGATCAAGAAGGTAAGTATGTTTTATTTCAGAAAGAACGTTACCTTTCCCTTTCCGCTATAAAGACTTGCCTGATTGCAAAATTTTCACTTTAAAACTTAATAATGAGGACAGGTATGCACAGAAAAGAACTGAGCTGCACTGCTAAGCAATTACAAGCACATAAAGTTCAAGGCTAATCATAAAAGGCATCTAACAAGTTTAAAAAAAACCTAAATAAATATATAAATAAATATATATATATATATATATATATAATGCTTCCTAATGTTTTTCATGAACATTTGTAAGCTGTAAAAATCATGGCCAATAGAAAAATCTCAAATAGTTTGGTCATTGTCAGCGTATTGATAGATAGCTTCCTACATTACACATTACAGAAGACAGATGCCTCTCCACCTATCATTGACACCAGAGGTATGTGCACATTTAAATTCAAATGATTCTATTACTTAATTCAGATAGAGCAGAGGTCTGTGGGATACCACCCATTGTACTGAGAATATCTAAATGTTCATGTACCATTCACTAGGTATACTTGACCTAGTAAAAGAACAAGTTAGGTAAAGGTAAGGTAAGTCAACAACTTTTGCTGTGTTTTTTTATGGTATGTTCCACTGAAGCCCCTTTGTTTTGTAAACATTTGGTTTAGCTTTTGTCTGTAACATGCAGACCCACCATGCTCAATAGTCAGAGGAGTACCAGTCAACTAAAGCAACCCTAGGCCTAAATATTACTGTTTTTAAATACATCAAGAATTTAGGAAAATGCCCTCTGTATGTCTAAAAATGTATTGAAACTTTGTTGAATATTACTTCTGTAGTAAATTGTCTGTGGATTTATTTTTAACCAAAGTCACCATACAGACTGTTGTTTTCTTCAACAAATAATGCACCATAGCATACTTCACAACATGTTTAGCATTTTTAATAAATCTGTTGAAAAACCTATTATAAACGTAAGAATTTCCAATGACTGCATGGAATTATAATATTTTTTGACTTTCAATAAAATGAATCCTTTTACCCTGAGTCTGACTGTCCTGTTGCTGCCCTGTATAATGCCATGTACATCAATTCTATTTATTTCTAACTTGACACCTGGAGATATCTGCAGATATGTGCACCACTTTTAAATTCCTAGCAGAAATAAGATTTATCAGAAGAAATCTCTCATAAATTAGCTTAGACAGTCAGATTGTTAGGTTAAGACCCTACACAGAATTGCCTCTGTTAGCTCAGGTGTTGTATTAGACCCAGGCCAGCTGACATAACTAAAACACATATGAAAGTTGCAACAAGGTTTCCTAAAGTCTTATAAATTTAACTGCACTATTTATTTCATAGAAGTAAATGGCTTTGAAAATGTATTTTAAATCATTTTTATCACCAAAAAATATACATTGTTAAATTTATAGGTGCAGGGTCGAGCCAATCAGAGATTGCTGTTTGTTATTCATGGTGTCTATGCTAAGAATTTGAGATCAATATATGCTAACAAGAGATACTTGATATCTTGTGTAGAACATTTGCTTTTGAAAGGAACTTTCCTCTGATGTGAAAGATAGTGACGATTGGAGGTTGCATACAATTTTCAGAGATTGATAGATTTCAAGCCTTGCTTTGTGACTCACTAGCATAGCTCTGGTCCCCAAGTATTGCAAGTTATACAATTTTTAATTTGTATTACCTTTAGTGCTTTTTTATGTTTTTTTTGAGATTTTTTATGCCCTGCAGTTTGGCTTGTAACTGAATTCTGAATGTTGGGCATCAATGTTACCATGTTGTTATATAATTTGCCTGTCTTTATTTATGTAAAGACAACTGATGAAAGACAACCAGGGAAGATTGGAAGATTGTGGGTAGAGACAGCCAATTTGTTCAGTAATGACTGGAATTTGAATATTTAAAGTGGCTTTTCTCTCCCATTTTTGATAGCCTATAGATCTTTTTTTCTATACAATATCATCGGAGAAGGAATTTTTTTCCACAGTTCAGAAACACTGCTATATTACGCAGACGTCATATCTAGATAATGCAGAGTTACAGCTTTCGTCCCTTCAGTCCTAATTGCCAGCGGAACCTAAAAACCATGTCAGTCAAGGCATAATTCAGTCCACCAGGATCTGAACCCAGGATCTTTTTTCTGGGTCAGAAGCATAATGGCTCTTTCCCTTGTTTAAATTGTACCCAATGTAAATTTATACTGTAAGGGATGCAGTTTGTTCATCCCATCACAGACGGAGAGTATACCATGAACAACTTTGTACATGTTACTCATCTTATGTATTATCTTATGGCATACTAGTCATTTCAATATGGAGTGATATAAGGACCAGATTCATATTCAGGTTCATGTTACATGAACAACTAGACAGACAGCTTTCATCAGACAAAATGTAAGGCCACAATAATGGCCCTAACAATGGGCTTGTGTAACCTCTGAAGCAATGTTGTTCATATTTACCATGAATAAAAGGATAAGTTGAGCTTATAGTTGCACTGGTAACTTTGCATGTATCTTTCAGGGCATACTTCGTAAATTCTGCTCTTACAAATACTAATGGTTGCATTAGAACCTTTGTGGTTCTTGTTTAATGGTAATGGCACAGTCCTATTGGATATTTTCCAGGAGGTCCAAAGGGAAGGATTTGAAGATGTACACTAGATGTACAATTTCTAGGTGCCCACTAATTTCTAGTTAGACTCCTACATCTAACTTTGTGCTATGAAATATTGTAGATTTAGAAAGCAATATCTCTCTCCTTTTCATATTAATTGTGGATTAGACACTATCTTTTCCTTGCTATACACCAAAATAAATGATGTGTCTCAGTGTGCCCTGCTATTTCTAACAAAACTTCAATATAAGTGCCATTTCTTATTCATAGTAAGTGAAATTATTTCCATAAAATGTAGAGAATTTGATCAGTGGAGATGAATGTGCTGGTCCGGATGGACTGAAATCTGACCTGGTTTGCCCTGACCTAGATCAGGAGATGTTAAAATTTGCTCATTTCTACTGCCTATTAAGGGTGCATGTGGTACCATTGCTAAGAAAGGACATCTTGCTGTTGTGACTCACAATGTGTCATGTAACAAACGCCTGCAATATGTAATATTTAATTGCTTATCTCTGACTGCATAACAAAATGAAAAAAATCATCCAAAAAGAAAACATAAAAACACTCAGTTCATCAGTTTAGGTGAAAGTGGGAAAGAATTAAAATTGCAGTGATTGTGGATGAGCTTCAATGTCAACTGCAGCTAATTGAAAATGGAAAGCATGAGTCATTATTTCATAGAAGTTTACAGCAGGCAAGCAATGTAGCACAGCGGTAGGATCAGCCAACACCATATGGATATACAGGGAGAGATATAGAGCTAGCAGCAGGTACTTAGATGGGGTGATTTGTATTTACAGGTCATTAGGAAGACTTCACCTAGTGCTCATATCTGGAGGAAAAAGACATTTCTCAGTGCAATAAACTACTTTGGCTTTAATAATTAAATAGAGATAGATAGATCAGATAGATTAATCATTTCATTAAATTAGATAGATAGATAGATAGATAGATAGATAGATAGATAGATAGATTTATGGCACAACCAATGCTGAAAGTACTTCCCAGGAAATTCTTTGACTAGCATTGGGGAGGAGAAGAGAAGGTATCAAAGTATCTGCAAGAGGTCACATTAGATTTGTGTCATTCAATCATAACAGCAGATTTGAAGTTATACTACTGAAATTCCACAGGTGGAGAACTTATGAATTGACATTCACGCCCAGATCTTCATCAGCCAACAGTGGCCCCTACAAGGGCCCCAAGTCAGTTGTGGACAGGGGTCGACTGTTGGCTACATCCACCAATGGTTTTGTGGTCATCAAGTGGAGAAATAATGTAATCAATATATATAAAACCATCACATATTTACACCATATAACACCTAGAGACTTTTAGATCCATATTTTATTAATTTAAAAGACAGTAAGACAAGAAGGGTTTTTTGACAAAATTTCCAACTTGTATTGTAAACATTCATATAGTGATACAGTTTAAACAGTTCATAATCATATGTATATTCACTCATTTGGACCTGATATAGTCCGATCCAATATGATAGCTTTAGACAAAGATCACCTACTTGGCTGCTTTCATGTTACCAAGAAGTACAGCATGATCAAGCGATCAGTGTATGCAAGGACGTGCAGCGTGTTTACCCGACACGCTTCGCTCTTTTTAGGAGCTCCTTCAGTGGTGGCTGTGTGCTTTTTTAGAGGAATTACATATAGTATTTTCCAAAGATAGGAACACATTCAAATAGGTTGCCTGTATTGTAGGTAGGTAAGGCTTCTCTGTGCATGTGAATTTCTTGTCTCAAAGATACTTTACTCTAAAAGGTACTCTATAGGGGCTGCTCCCCCAGCTCATCAATCAAACAAATGGATGGATAAGAAGAGAGGGTCACAGATCACTAATACATAATCCTAGGGTTCCCTCGTGTGTTGGTGTGAGATGCAGCCGCTGCTCGTGTCTGAAGGGTTTGTGGTGCCACAAACCCTACAGAAGCGAGCAGCAGCTTTAGCTTGAACCACCACACGAGGGGAACCCTAGGATCAAGTATGTCTTTCTATCTTTTAAATTGTTGAATTTGGGGTTGGCAAATATCCCATTGAAGGGAACATTACTCTATAGAAACTACACTCCACTTGTATTCCCTTTAGTTTGGTTCCTAATCCATATTTTAATAATATTTTTTGCATCATACGTTTGGTATGGTCCAAACTACCCAGAACAGGAGCAAGGATGATCATATAGAGTACAAATTGTCCACTGAATTTTTTTTTTGGCCTTTTGGGGAAACCTATTTAGATTAGATAGAAATGTGTAAATTTTCATTGCTAATTATCTCCAAAAATTCTACTTGTCCGGCTGTCAAATTGCTCTTCAGGCCTGAATACTTTCTGGGTCAGAACTCTTGATTTTCTAGGTCTCAGATTCAATCCCCTCACTTTTTTCTCTCTTTCCTATCCTATTTCTCTTCCTTTCAGTATTTATACCCTGATTAATAGTGAAAATATCACATTCACTCTTACATATATGGGCCTGCCAACACACTCTTTTGCTATAAATATATGTTGAACACGAGGTCTTACTTAAGAAAACTTGGATCCCAAGTAGAGTATCCAATGAGTATCACAGACCTAGCTATGGTATATTTTCAACAGATATGTACATCAGGTAGTAATATGCTTGTTTTATCCTTTCCTGTTTTTATGAATCCAGGCATTCAGGAATGGCTCGCTTTCTTTTCTTGTTTTCAGTTTATTTTATTTTTTTGTTCTTGTGCTTTTCAGATGTCTTTGTATGTTCTTTTAATATGTAAATGTTCAATAAAAAATACATTGATGAAAAAAACTCTTGATTTGGTTTTAGGTTAGCAGATCATAAAGTACTGGAACCATATAATAAGCATGCACATATGGTCATCACCTGAACCTGTGTATTTCTCCCATGACAGACTTTCTTGACTTGCACAAATATGTATCTTGGAAAGAAAAAAACATTGCAGAGATGGCGGCTGAGCTTTTATTAAAAAAGAAAAACTCATAGTTTTGCTGAAATTAAATGGATATTTTCTATCCTAAATTTCTTTTTAAACTCCTGTTTACTGCTTATTACATTTAAACAAATTTGCTTATGAGATGCATAAAACGTCTCCTAGCATCACTGAATTTCATAGCCAGCAGCAATGAAAGCTTTTTATGAAATTTTATATTTATTATTTTTAAACCCCATTCCTCTCCAAGTAGTTCAGCATCTTTCCATTCACTGCCTGGATTGCACTACATTCCAGAGAGTTCAGCAGAAGTGCACTTAGGTTGGTAATGCTTAAATACTGTATTTTATTTTTATTTTTTAAACTTCACTTTAAAAAAACATTGATCACTATTTATATCCCACATGTTTGCTAGTATTCTTTTTAAAAGAAAACTCAACCAAAGAATTCTGAAATATTAAATCACACTGAAACTAAGCACAGCAATAAACCCATCTGCTCATTTGCATACAACATGCATTCTAACAACCTTCTTTGACCACAGTATCCCAGTATATACCAGAGACTCCTCAATGGCTCTAACTGGTCGTATCCTACTAAGAACCTGAATTTAATAAAGTTAATAAAAGTGTTTTGCACAAAACATGTGGTGCATTAATTTGCAAAAAATACAATTGGTTTCCTTTGAGACAGCATTTGCCTGGAAGCAGAGCATAGTGTTCATTATTCACCAAATTCTGTTACCAATACATTTAAATGTAGATTTACTGCATTATTATTGGTAGGTTTGTATGTACATGACATGTCTACTTGCTAATGCATGCCACCTAAACATACAGAATTTTAAAAGACCAAAGATAGGGAGGACATTAAGTTCCAGGTTGGTGTTTCATGCTAATGACACTATATGCTTTCTTTATACATTTAAAGTCTTGTATTCACTGGTTCTTTTAAAGCCATCACAGCTGTATTAGGTCGACTGCAAACTTATTGTTAACTGGATACAAGGGTTTCCATTTTTTTAATCCTTGAATCTAATCACATGTCCATGCCTAGACTGAGATGATGTCCTTAGTCTTTGGCCATTTTCTGAGACTTCTGTGATCGGACTTTGACAATGTAGACAACTTGTGGATGATATCCCTGTATATTGACATAAGAAAGATTGCTCCATCCATCGGGAGTGAAATACAGAATACATGAGGCATTGTCAAGGCGAGTTATGTAGTAAATACCCATAAGTGATACAATTACACATTACTTGCATGCATGCGCCTACCCTTAAAATTCGAGGTGCGCTGTAAGTAGATTTAACAAATCATTGCTCCTTTCCAAGTTAATCAAGGTAAACAAAGTTCTTATAACCACTGCCAATTACACTCCCATTTATTACACTCATTATTTAGACAGAAAATTTAATGTAATCAGTAAGGGCAGGTTTTATTTCTTGGGAAAAAAAGTTTTGCAGTGACTTTGTAAGTATTTAATTGAGGTAAGGTTACTTCTACAAAACTTAGTCCAATTAAGTGGGCAGTGGAAGCTTCTGACAAACCCTGAGAACATATATCAGAGCAGCTACAAAAAAACCTAATAAAACTCTGGTATTTACCAAGCATGTCTGCAAATCTCATAAGTAATCAAAATCATATTAGATTCTGTGTTTACTCTGCATATAACTAGCTGACTGAAACTGCAAATAAAATGACATCCTGTAGATTCTGTCAGACAGCATTCTCTGATAATCAAAATACAATATCTGCTCTTTCATATTTATCAAAAGCAGTGAAAGGTATGATTTCAGTGTAATATTCACAGACAAAATCATGTAAGAGATAATGAGTGTAATCAATCACCGGTCTTTCATTTCACTCCAAAATAAGTGCAGAGCCAGGCAAAGGCAGTTTACATCAATTCGACTAAAGATGTTTTTGAAAAGATGTGAGTAGTTACAAAAAATAAATGAAGCCACTTCAAAGGGAGGGGTGTCACATAACAAAAAGCTGTATATGACTACTCTGATTACTAATAATACTGTTTACTGAATAAAGTGTATCTAAACCCAAGCAAAAAGTCAAATATTGCAGCTCACCAGTCCTTAGTTATGCTGCTGAATTAGTTTTCTTCAGATAAACTCAAAATCTGGACTGTAACATACTTCCTGTCTTAGGCTGGCTACACTCACTGTACTGTATCTGTGGAAGAGAATTGTAGCCACCCTTGGGCAAAAGGACCAATTGAGAAGACAGTGTTAGATGGACTTTACAAAACTTCAGCTTAACTCTTGCTAACATTTTTAAGCAGTTTCCGTAAGCAATTGCACATTATGTAGAAAAGTATCATTTTTTTTTATTTAAACCACTTATGGCTGAATATTCAGAATCTTGCATAGGTTCATTTGTCCCTAGAGACTGCCAGGGTTTGATTTAAACTGAACTAGTTGATATTGTCCAAAGCTGGTCAAAGGGATGGCAACTGCAGTTCAAATGTCATGTTGTATCTGTCTGTCATTTGCAACCCCTTTGCAATGTACAGCACTCTGCAATATGTTGGCACTTTATAAATACAGTTTATATTGTTGTGTACGGTTCCCCTTTGTTGTAGTAAAAGTTCAATGACACGTTAAATTGCCAACCCCGCAATAACAAAAGCAAAAATGTACATCCTGTTTCAATCCCTACTAAAATAGGGAATGATAGAACCAGAAAAAAGGGTGGTTTTTGTCAAAGTTAAATTTAATTAGGACAGAATAGATGCAGAAAAGCTAAGGCTAGACAAAGTTTAGCTGATACATAAGACAAAAGCTAGACAGAGTTCAGCTAGTATAATAAACTTGGTCTGGGTGACTAAGTCCTGGCGCATTTCGCCATGAGGCTTAGTCGAAAAAAATGTAGTATGCGTCTCCTGAAGATTAAAGGAAATCCTCTATTACTGGGCAATCGTGCTCTCCCTATGGTACCAGCCTACCTTGCTTATGCAACACCATGACCTGTCTATCCTTTGGAGAACCCCAAGAACTTAACGTCTGTCCCCCTGTGAGAATTCTTGTTACAGCTACCACCTGATGCCACTACCACCACTAATTGAGAGTCTACCTTTCACATTCTTAACAGCCCTTGGATGCATCCTACATTGTTTTAATCTCATCAACCCCTGAAGAAGCTTCATGGTGAAACCCGTTGGAGTAAGGCCTCACTCCCTTTGTGTCATCTGCTCAACTTACATCCTGACCAAGTTTTATACATCAGCTTTTGTTTTGACACACCATATGTATCAGCTGAGCTTTGTCTAGACTTTAATTTTCTGCACTTCTTGAATAGACTTAACTTTGCCAAAAACCTCACCCTTTTTTCTGTTTCCATCCTTCCCAACTGCAGTAGGAATTGAAACTAGATGTACATTTTTGCTATAAATACATTTTGATAAAAATAATCATCTCAAAGCAATCTGAAACCACTAAAAATGCTCATCTACACAACCTCTTAGCCTATTCCTTTAATAGGCCCTACAATAGGTCCTTAAAAAAGATTGGAGAGTGTTTTTAAATGGGAGAAAAACACTGCATAGTTGAAAGTTCTTAAAAGTTTTAATAAATTAGCACTTGTTCACTAGACTGTGATTGGAAAAACCCAAAGCTCATAGAATTCTGCAATCCTTATGTGTGTGAGATATTTAAACTGGGAAGACTTCTGACATTTGTAATTGCTACAGGAATAGTTTTAAAGTCCTTCTTATAATTTTTTTGGTTGGTTGGGTTTGACATGCATTTGGAGGTCTATCAACTTTTGGATATCCCTCCAGGATGCCAACACACAGCAAGAAATTTTAACCATCCATGATCCTCTACCCCATCTCTTCCTTTCTCATGTGGGCACCTCCAATTATTTACTAAGAAAGAAAATCTTCTGTTTTCATTGAAAAGTGCATGTTTAAAGTAATTGTAGCACCAGATAATTGGTCAGAGCTGTAGATACTTTCATGCAGACATGCATTGAATACCATTTGTGGAATACCTATCTGCTACCTCATTCACATCAAAGCAGAGATATACTATTTTATCCATATGCCTTCACATATCAGTCAAATAATTTGACTGAATGGGCCTGATTTTTTAAAGCTTTCCAAGACTGGAGAAAATAGACTATCATGGGTGAACCTGGGTGATCAAGCAAACCTGAAATAGATCTGGTCCAGGACTAAAACCATTTGCCAAATAATAGAAATTTTTTTTTAAGAAATTCATTCCAGGTTTGTTGGATCACCCAGGTCCACCTATGATAGTCTATATTTAATAAATCAGGTCCAATGTGTCTTTTTTCTTGACTAACTGTGTACCTATGTAACTACATAATGTATAACTTAAATATCTGCCAATGTTTTAAATGGCTGTAACACACACTATTACTTAATATTAAATACACTGGTGTCCTAAAGCCTGCCTTTGATTTAGCTTTGGGTAAAGAGTTAAATCAAATTGTCTTTTATTATCTTTGGTTTGTACTTTTTTATGCCTCATATAACCTATTCTCCAAATGCCATCATAACCTTGTGGGAATCAGTGCCTGTATCTGTAGCTTGATGTAAAGACTCCTTGCAGATGTCAGCAAAATACTTCCCCCTCCTTTGACCACAAAGTTAATTAAAAGTGTTTGTCATTGCTGCCTACAATAAATGATGGCCCTCACATGCTGGATTTGTTTTAGGAAGAGTTTAAAACATAGTTTTAAAAAAAAGAGTTTAGAACCCAAATCTTTGTTTAGTGATGCTTTCATCACAAAATATATTATATCTTGATTGAAGAATAGATCTGGCACTGGTAACTGATTTAAACCGAATTCTGAACGATGCTTGGACAATCCCTTTCATTTTTAGGAACTCTTAAATAAGAATTCTCAGTAAGCAATATATTAATTTCACAGAAACTGCAGTTTTAAAGGAAAGAAATAAGTCTTAATATTTAACGGGTTTAGTTTCACTTTCCTTTACCATTAAAATTTCAAGGTAATGCACATACAGCCATTCCCAGGGATCATTAGGAACTCAGCCATCCCCTCCCTATACAAGCCACATACTGAGAGTTTGTTTTTCATTCTGATTCTTGCTCTTGATTAGGGTAAAGAAGAAAAATGATCTTTGCAGCTATAAGAGACCATTAAAAAAAGACCTTTTGTATTGAGGGAGGGTTTTGTCATGCCTTCAAGTAGCATCTCAGTGCTGCTACTGCTGTCTCATAGCACAGTGAAGGTGGTTACAGACTTCTCATTTTCATAAAAGTTTTTTCTTTTTTGCCCACAGTTCTTCAGAACTGTTTAGCATACTTTACAGTGAGAAACTACATAGAGGTACACATCATTATATTGTTCTGTATTTTTCAGTGTACAGTGAAAAGTTTATACCAGTGGTCGCCAACCTTTTCAGACTGGCGGACAACTACATTTACCGGCTCCGGACTGCGCATGTGGTAGTGAAGTCATGATGCCTGAACCCACCCACTCTCCCATTGCAGGTCTGAGCCTATGATTGACATGGTCTGCGGCTGTGGCCAGGGCCTTCCCCCAGCGGGGTCCTTCCCTTGACCCGGCTCGGCGGTGCACCGGCCAGAGCCCAGGACCGCTAAAATTTTCTCCCGGACCACTGGTTGGTGACCGCTGCCATACACTACTATGAACCTGAGATTCTCTTGCTTGATAATCAATAACAAGTTTGCTAATCACTTTTGTTTTTTAATGGTAAGTACCTCTCTATGCAATGCACTCACTTTTATGCAAATACTGAGGATATTATACCCTGCTTCTTTATGATAATAAAGAACAGTCAATGAAATAAGTTTCTGTAACAGTCCTTTGCAAATAAAATATTATTGCAATAAAATTATATTATCGTGTCATTAAAAACTAAAAATTGCACGAAAAATTGCAGGTTTTTGCGAAAACATGCCATTTTTCAAAAAATGCAATTGTCGCTTTCCCTCATCACTACTCACAGCTTCCATGATTATTCAATAAATATATTGAGGAAAGAGCGTCTTTAATGTTCTTGTTTGGAGCGTTCCTAAAGGTTGATGATTTATTGGATGTTACTTGTTCTTGCTGTTGAAATGCAATACCGTGCATATTATTTTCTATTGTAACTGACACATTTTCTATATTGGGACCACAATAATTATCCGCCAACTAAATCGAGACACTGTCACCCATAACAGAAGCCTTTACTACCTAATACTACACAGCAAACCAGTGGCTTGCAAGGGGGAAAAAAAGAACTATGCATAATAGAGCATTCAGATGTTCTAAGGAGAGCAATGCCAATGTGCAGGTGTCATGGGCACTATACAGTGCCATTTCATTTATTTATTATATTATATTATATTTTTGCTTTAGAAATAATGCAAGGACATCAATTTTTTTTACTTTGGATCATCTTTTTTACTGCCAATAAACCACAACTAGCTAAGCTTGCTAATAAAAGTAGAATAACAACAGTGGAATTATCCACTGTGGGGTAAACTCCAAGCTACATGTGTCCCCAAATGTTCACATTCACTTGCTGAAAAGCACTGCTGCCTATCTGTTTATTTCATACCGCTAATCAAATACCTCCTGTTAGCATGCCCTTCTTTTTCCTGCATTGTTACTATAGAATAGACATCTATTACATGTTGTGTGACTTGAGTTCCTCATTGCTGTGTTTCTGCTGCCACCAGGAGTTCACTAATAGTTATTTATAAGGCAGTCATGATGCAATGACGGATAGAAAATGATTTTTCAGCTACCCTCTCCCAAACATATATAAACAACCACATTTTTTACTGATGTTATTATTCATTGGAACTTAAATGACTAGTCTGGCATTCTTTATAGCTGATTGATCAAAACCAAAGGTAAGGTATAATAAAATGCTTTTCATATCAGATAATCAAGTTTTCATTTTTGTGCTCTATCCTGAACAAGAAAAATAAATTAGAAATTTGATTAGTTGATGTTGGCAGAAGCAAAGTCCTGTGTTACTCCAGTGCAGCCATTCTTAAACAGCACCGCTTGGCAGAGCCAGCAGCAGGACACCAATATTCCATTAAAATGTCTGTTAGGGTGACAATGTGGCCTAAATGGAAAGGGAGATTTTACGCTCACTGTAATGAAGCCAATGAAGAATGACCCAATGAAGGGGCATTCTTTTCACTGATAGCCAATAAAAGAGACATTCTTTTCACTGATAACCAATATAATAAGGGGCATTTATTTCACTAATGACCAATATATAAAGTATTCTTCCCATGGTACCTTGATGAATTCATTTTTACAGGGGTTTCCTGAGACATTAAAATGAGTTCAAGGGTTGCTTTGGGTTAAATACATTGAGAAAATCCATTGTATGTTGTGTGTATGAGACAGTTGTCCACACAAATGTTATATCTAAATATATTTTTTCTAAATAAGACACAATTAACATGTATGTACTTCCAAACCTTTAAATGTTTTACATAAAGTAGGTAAAACTACAAAAAATCAGGTTATTTGTTGCTGTTGCTCCCTGCTAGGGGGATTTTCCTGTATGGCAGACATAACAGGAAATGAGAGGAACCCTCCCTAAAAAGAGAGGAGATCTTGTCATCAAACTATTTACCTGCATTGAAAGATTTCCCATCCTTTTGTGCTCTCATGACAATTTAGGATTTCCTCTTATTTTCTGTCTAGTTGACATTGATCACAAATGGAGGAGTGAATCGCCCCAGCAATTCTAATCCTCCCCCACATCTAGAGGTCTAATCTTCTAACCACATTGAAGGAAATTATTGCCTTTACATACACAAACCAGACATGTAAACAACTGATCCTTGATTCTCTAAGAACTGTTTTAAAATGTGTAATGGCATGTATTAGCAATCACAATAACCCATAATATAATTCCACACAGCATTTGTTGTCTTTCAAGCTGTATAGATAATAATTCTAATCTTCCTCATTAAGGCTTGTATTAAATTTAAGCTTTGTCTAAATGAAAAACAAAATAATAACAAAAATATATACCCATATATAAACAGCCTCAGAGCACTGTAACACACATCAAGGCTTTGGAAAGCAGAAATTACAGAGGTTATATGCTGCTGAACATAGTGTAGATCTGATATTTGGACTGCTGTGGTGCATTCAAATGAATGGGCTGCTTCAACACAGTGGATAGAAATGTTTAGTGAGAATACGCATCCACACACATCCAGAGTGCCACATATACCCGAATTGGGTCCTAATGGCTTCTTTAAGCCCTAAATATACTAGGCATGGGTACCATCCTAAACTGACATTTCCATCTTGGCAAAAGTGACGATGAGTGTTAATAATACTTGAAGATACTGTCAAATACAAAATGCATTTCTATAAATGTACTGATATACTGATAACAAGAACATTTGAGGTTTTGAGAACTCTCATGGTTTGTATATGACTTGTATACAAATATGACTTGTATACAAATGTATACTGTATGGATTATGAGTGCTGTTGACATCTACAGGTTACCTACTTTTACAAAGCTAGCTCTAACAACGTGAAATAATTGAATGGCATTTACAGTTTACAGTTTTTACAGCCATTTTACCGTTTTTAGTTCAACATAGTAAGTGGAACTATATTAGGAAAATAGTAGGGAAAGCTCAGAACCTTGGAAACCTACTTATAAGTCCCTGATGCCCTGCCTGCAGCCTAGATGCCCAGTGCAGCACTTTGGTATTTATTGTGTAGCTTTTTTCACAATAGGATGCTGTGGTAACGCCAACATGTGATGTTGAGCCTCCATGATTGTATGAACTGGAATCCAATGGATAAAAGGGGTAAGGTGTATATTATGCAGGATGTCCATCAGCCAGGAAATTGGGAAGGCTTTATCTGATTTGCTGCACCATTTAAAGTGCATTGGTGACAAGCTCCCAGTATGCAGCAAACTCTTTAAAAGTAAGCAATTTCTTTACTGGAGCAGAGCCAGCAAAACTGAGTCAAATGGAAGGAAATGTTGTTCAGCTTCAAGTCACTGAATGAAAACTATTCCTTAGATTAGCTTTCTTAGATTAGATTTCTTTACCTTTTGTATGCTGTCAATCCCTTTCGTCTTTTTATGTTTTTTCCTATTTCCTTATAATGGATCTTGTCAAAAGTAATATCAATGGTGTCACAGGCGAAGGGGCTTTTAAAACAGTGATATTTAGCAGTTAAATTTAATATACCCCAAGTCTCCAACAATTCATATAGCATCTTTGGAGTTTCTGACTATGCCTTGTATATTTGTAGTCTCTGATAGCTTCTTTTATCATTACATTAACTGAATAATATATGTGGCCCTTTGGTGATATCAGGGGCTGCACTTCAGGTCCCCTATATGTACTAAGTTGACCATCACTGGCCTAAGTCCTATCTGGGAGATTACATTTACTTCTCTGTGTGTCAGTGATTACCAGCATAGGAAAGTAAAGTTAAATTCAAGGAGAAGCAAACAGCAAAAAAATGGTGTTTTTTTTTTAAGTTGTGAAGGGCTGGCAGCTGTATGAAGCTTTTATTTATGTTTGTGTTCCTATCTCCCAACACCAAGGGGACTCAGATTGGGTAACACTTGGTTAAAGCCCTTCCTTACTATATTTCATGATAATGTTAGTCATTACAGGTTATTACATATCTTACATATATCATGATAGTTCTTTTTATTGTCTGCTTGGGAGACAGCTGCAAACACTCTGGACTGTAATATAAATGTTATAGGCCTATGTCCTAATTTGATAGGCAATCAGTTATTAATGCTTTTAAAAGGTATTAAAAAAAAACACCTTTAAAGACAGTTTGTAATAAAATACATTGACTGTGTTACACTTTTTGCATAATTGAAATGTATCTACTGTATTTATATTAACTTCTAGCAATAGATTCATTTTACCTTGTGCAAATTCTTAAAAGTGACGATGAGTGTTAATAATACTTGAAGATACTGTCAAATACAAAATGCATTTCTATAAATGTACTGATATACTGATAACAAGAACATTTGAGGTTTTGAGAACTCTCATGGTTTGTATATGACTTGTATACAAATATGACTTGTATACAAATGTATACTGTATGGATTATGAGTGCTGTTGACATCTACAGGTTACCTACTTTTACAAAGCTAGCTCTAACAACGTGAAATAATTGAATGGCATTTACAGTTTACAGTTTTTACAGCCATTTTACCGTTTTTAGTTCAACATAGTAAGTGGAACTATATTAGGAAAATAGTAGGGAAAGCTCAGAACCTTGGAAACCTACTTATAAGTCCCTGATGCCCTGCCTGCAGCCTAGATGCCCAGTGCAGCACTTTGGTATTTATTGTGTAGCTTTTTTCACAATAGGATGCTGTGGTAACGCCAACATGTGATGTTGAGCCTCCATGATTGTATGAACTGGAATCCAATGGATAAAAGGGGTAAGGTGTATATTATGCAGGATGTCCATCAGCCAGGAAATTGGGAAGGCTTTATCTGATTTGCTGCACCATTTAAAGTGCATTGGTGACAAGCTCCCAGTATGCAGCAAACTCTTTAAAAGTAAGCAATTTCTTTACTGGAGCAGAGCCAGCAAAACTGAGTCAAATGGAAGGAAATGTTGTTCAGCTTCAAGTCACTGAATGAAAACTATTCCTTAGATTAGCTTTCTTAGATTAGATTTCTTTACCTTTTGTATGCTGTCAATCCCTTTCGTCTTTTTATGTTTTTTCCTATTTCCTTATAATGGATCTTGTCAAAAGTAATATCAATGGTGTCACAGGCGAAGGGGCTTTTAAAACAGTGATATTTAGCAGTTAAATTTAATATACCCCAAGTCTCCAACAATTCATATAGCATCTTTGGAGTTTCTGACTATGCCTTGTATATTTGTAGTCTCTGATAGCTTCTTTTATCATTACATTAACTGAATAATATATGTGGCCCTTTGGTGATATCAGGGGCTGCACTTCAGGTCCCCTATATGTACTAAGTTGACCATCACTGGCCTAAGTCCTATCTGGGAGATTACATTTACTTCTCTGTGTGTCAGTGATTACCAGCATAGGAAAGTAAAGTTAAATTCAAGGAGAAGCAAACAGCAAAAAAATGGTGTTTTTTTTTTAAGTTGTGAAGGGCTGGCAGCTGTATGAAGCTTTTATTTATGTTTGTGTTCCTATCTCCCAACACCAAGGGGACTCAGATTGGGTAACACTTGGTTAAAGCCCTTCCTTACTATATTTCATGATAATGTTAGTCATTACAGGTTATTACATATCTTACATATATCATGATAGTTCTTTTTATTGTCTGCTTGGGAGACAGCTGCAACCACTCTGGACTGTAATATAAATGTTATAGGCCTATGTCCTAATTTGATAGGCAATCGGTTATTAATGCTTTTAAAAGGTATTAAAAAAAAACACCTTTAAAGACAGTTTGTAATAAAATACATTGACTGTGTTACACTTTTTGCATAATTGAAATGTATCTACTGTATTTATATTAACTTCTAGCAATAGATTCATTTTACCTTGTGCAAATTCTTCGGGACTATTTATAAAACAGGGATACCTGTTGACATTTCCTCAAACATTCTCGAGTAGGAATCCTCCAAGACCATGTGTTTGAGTGGCAGTAATTGATTACCACCAGGGAATGTTTGAGGGAATGTCAGATTGCCTGTTTAATAAATAGAGTGTATAGTAGTAATGTGCTATTCGCTGTGCTAGATCAGAAAACTGAAGCTGGCAAAATGCATTGAAAATGATACATTTAGGTATTTTGCTATTCTGCTATATTTGATGCCATAGAATTATGTACCAACACTTTTAATTTTTTATTTTTTAATTATTCACATTTTTAGATGTTAACATTTTAGGATTATCAGCTTGTTCGGTTGTGTGAACTATTTAATCAATTTATAAATCTGTTTCTTCTTCGCAGACCTAATTATACTGAATATTATGCACTGCTAAAAAAAAACTCTGGATGCAATGATTTCTTTATGGAAATGATCTGGACAAATCCTACTCTAATGCTGCATTCTGCATTAGACATGCTTCATAATCATTTGTGCAGTAAAGCATCTAATGGCCTGAACATTACCCCAGGTCCCATAACAAATTCTTAATGTAGTGAAAACCAGTAGGTCAAGTTCATAGAACAAATAGAACATTTATTCTGCTTCTGCAGCTAACCTCCAAATCATTTGTTAACATTGCATATATTTGCTTGTGGAATTTTAATATGTTGTTCTTTTATATCTCCATCCAAACAGTGCCTTGATTTTAGGAACATTTTGCATCATTATTCAATAGATGCAAATATCTACCATGGAGGAATTTAATAGCACCTTGTGCTCAGAAACTGGTATTACCCCCTTAAGCAGAAATTACTTCTTTGAAAAACTGCTCAATTGCTGCCATTAGATTTATGTTTTTGTTTCCTTACATGAACTGACCATTTCAAATATATTTCAAATCTCCCACAACATTTCAATGGGATTCAAATCAGGGCTAAATAGGCCAGTCTATTACCATCAGTTTTTAGATTTTGAACCATTCCTTGGTGGATTACCTAGTTTACTAGCTGTGGACTTCAACTGTTGCAAGAGTTAACTGAGGATTTTTAACAGTAGATACAAATTACAGGAGACTCCTGAGCCAGTGTTTGAGGATAACTGCTTTACAAGCAGGCCAAATTCAAATGGTCAGTTCCATATTGCCTAACTGGTTAGATGTGCTTTTCCAATGGAATAAATAGTTTAACCAGATTTCATCAATTATAAGGACAACCTTTTTTATGGCAGGTAGCATAGTAAATGTAGGACAGATATAATATAATTTACAGAAGAAAGAAAAGATAAATATAGTTTTAAAGTATATGTTTAAAACTACTACCAGAAGCCACATAGCAGTAACTCAATTCATATGCATTTGCCAAGAGATGTTCATTCCCATCATTCTTCAAACAATGGAAATGTATATAGTTAAAATTTTGAATTCAGGAAAGTCACTAGGGCATGTCTGCAAATAGCAAATCCAGTTATTTCAAATAAAAAAAATATCCTTTGTTTTCTTAAGCAAATACTGCTGTTTTAGATTACATGATCCCTGGCTACCAATTACTACAAAAAACGTATTGATTTTAGTTATAAGCAATGACACAAGGGGATAAAAAGCCTGTCTCTATGTATTAGCTTTACCATTGACCTTGGATGAAAAATCAAGGTTGGCTTTGCTGGCAGTGCCCCTTCCTTCACGCATATTAAAAACTTAAAAAACAAAGCATTTAAATCATTGTTTCCTAAGATCCCAACTTCTGTCAACTTCCTGGATATTCCATTGACATCACTGTGTTTTACTGCTACTCCCACAGGGCACTGTCCCTATGGTACCATGCAAACACCAGCCGGGGCACCAGTTACACACCAGTCATGCATTTGGACTTCAATACAATCCTACCATGCCTTAATTAATGTATCACTAACATTAACAATAAGCTCCCTATTATTGATCTTTTTGGGTCTGTGATGGCTTCTAAACTGTAAAAGGTATAAGTTGAAATAAGCTACAAAATATTACTCCTCTGTACTTTACACCTATGGCTTTGGTTTGGATGCACAATCGTTTTACTAGTGTATTACCAGGGAACATAGAAAACACACACACACACACACACATATATATATATATATATATATATATATATATATATATATATATAGTATTATGTGTTTTTCAAAATCCTTCAATAACTTTTTCTTCTAGTTATGATCCAGTAGTGCCACAACTGCCTGCCAGCCATCTGAACCATATCGAATACCCTATTGCATGCCTGAAATTTGGTAGTGGCAGGCGTGGGTCAAATAAGAAGTTTTTAAAGACAAAGTGTCTACCTGTCTTCTCCATATCCCTGCAGTGCCCTTATTGTGTAGGGTAGAGGACAGGGGAAAGGAAAGGGAGCAATTCACAGTAATGTAGCGCAAACTAATTACTTCTTTCCACAACTCATTACCTACATTTTTCTCTCTTTGTCACAATCTCAGTCCTGCCATGTCAGTTGAAAATTGTTAAAGGACAAGTGTCCTGAAGATCAAGTTGAGTTTATTGATGCCCCATCATTTATGCAATGTATTATTAATCAAAATGCATGCCTACAAAGAAGGAAAGGGATACCTCTCCTACTGCCTAGCCAGCAAACACTGCTCCAAAATGAAATCATCTCTGGTTGAAGTTTCTTTGGTGGCCAACATTTTCAGTAGTGTTGACCACCTTGAGATAAACATTCCCAGAAGTGGTGGTCATGGAAGAAACAACACTTCAATGAAGAATTATTCAGCATTATAATTCCAAGCACAGGTATTAGAAGAGGTAAGTATTTCTTTGCAAGTAGGCTATTTTTAAAGAGAATAAATGAAAGTCGCTTCTGTATTAGTGGCAGGAGCAGTTCTTCTGCATTCTGCTGAGACTGAACTCCATGTGTGTATGATATTTGGTTTATTTCTAATAGGTTCTCTTCAAACAACGATTTCAGTGTCTTCTTTTACCCACATACTCCAGGGATCCTTCAGAGCCTGTAGTGAACTATTGCAAACAGTGACGAAAAAGACAAAATATGGTGACAGAATGGTTTCAGACTTCATTAAATTACCCCCAAAGCTTTATAATTCATGCTGAGTTACCTGAGGGCTACTCATTCCATTTGCTATAAAGAAATATGTTTTTAGAACTCAGAAGTCATTTGCTTCATTGCCAGCATTAGGCGTTTCCATAGTAACGAGTAGCCTTGCAGCGCTTTGGGGCATGAGGGCATTCTAACTTGCCAGACACTTGTCTGTGTGCAGCTGGTATAAGACATCCTACTCAAAATAGAATAATAATAAAATCAAATGACTAGATAAAATAATATATTTATGAAATGTTGAAAATCAGTGTTCTTTTGTGCACACCTGTTTCATTTGGAAGACATCAAGGAAACGTGACTTCTATTTGGGGTAAATTTAAATATACATGAGCATCCTTCTGTCTTCTTTCCTGGGTTAGTTAGAAATGCTTGCAAGTGTGACTCTACTATTCCAGTAATGTGGTGAGACAGGAACTCAGCCTATATTTACATGGATGGTGGGGGCAAAAACATCCAATGTCAGTATTTTTAGGGCGATGTATGGGACCCTCCAGAATTTTCAATGAAAGTTATTGAGCGGCCAATGTTGTATGAATTTTACACCTCATGTTTGGGATATCACACCACGATCAGATGTCCACCATCCCATATGTGTATTGGGACAACTACACAGTCCCAGAGTCTCAATCCTCATCCTGTTGAAGTGTCTGTATTAAATTTTCAGTGAAGTATGGATGCTACAAAAAAGTAAATGAACACAAGCCCAAATATTATTAATAATTGTTTTTAATAATGATAATGAAAATATGAAAGTAAACTGAGCTAATAGCGTAATTGCGGAGAACCAAATCCTATCTAGCAGGGAAGAAGAGGTGATATTAGCTGAGTAGTCCACAAGTAAACATGAGGCCTATACGGGGATGTACCTTAAGGTGACCATACACTGGGTAATGTTTTCAGTTAAATTGATGTATGATTTGATAAAAACTGACATCATGGAGGGCTCCAATTGACAGCTGGTTGTTAAAAGTGCCTCCCCACCACACACACTAAATTACATTACCCTGTTGGGTATCATTATCAAGGAGATATCAATCATTTACCCAAAGTCGATTGTACTGCCACCTTAAGCACACTACTAGCTAATTTACTAATATTGAAGTAGAATTTGCAGTCTGGTGTAAATAAGGGCTTTCATCTAGAGCAGGGGTGTCAAACTCAAATACACGGAGAGCCAAAATTAAAAACTTAGACAAAGTCGTGGGCTAACCTTGAAATTTATTGAAAAAATTGAGGAAATGTTTCCCTCTCATTAGATATAAACCCCATTCATATGGAAACAAAGAGGTATTGCTTCACATTCAATCTGGAACAAGCCTATAATAGAGAAAGAGGCATAAAAATGTTTTTTTTTTAATTTTAAGAAAAAATGTTATGCCTCTTTCTCCATTTGTAGCCTTCTGAGGTAAATCTCTATGGTAACCTTTTTGCACAGGCTAACAATATTAATATTAATATTCTTCTATGAAAATCCAACCATTCAAGTCCATGCCTTGGAGTAGCAAGGAAAAGTACAGCTGAGGGGGAGTGCTGGAAATGCCAGACGCGGCCAATGCGGAGCTAAATCTTATGAGTGGCCCGCCGCTGGAACCCCACTGCTGCATTGAAATAGCGCCACTACTAAAATTCCCGGCATTTTTTGCGTCTATAAAACAGTCCAATGCAGGGCTACGCATAGGCAGAGAGCCCTCTGGTCTATAGATGCGAGTGATGCCGGGAATTGTAGTAGCAGCGCTATTTCAATGCAGCAGCGGGCCAGCTGCAGTTCATAATTAGGATTCCTTTGGGGGCCAAAAAAAAGGATGTTGGGGGCCAGAGTTTGACACCCCTGATCTAGACCACTAACTGCATCTAGACTTAGGCTCCGTCCAAACATTAGATAGGTGTCAGACTACTGTTAATGGAAACAATCTTTTGTGGTAATTTAAAGTGACAGAAGAACAAATGAGTGTTGGGCACACAGTGCTGTTCTGTTCTCTTCTATGAAGTGGGGAAAGGGATGGGAGGATGAAAAAGCGAGTGGTACTGATGAACAACATCAGGTGATTGCTGTACATATTCTAGATTTTCACCCAAGACGAGGACCACCGTTCATCTTGGGTGTCATTAATCTGATCTGTGTGTCAGTACCTTTAGAGGCTGCAAAGGTTATATTATCCTTTTGTTTAAGAAAATAGGAAACATTTCCTCATCTCCACCACCCACCATGGCATCATGTGCACACACAGCAATAAAAGGCATGTACACATGCATGTATCATCTGGAAGAAGGAATTTACTCCAGCAAGCAGATATTCATAGTGGCCAATGCCCATTTACAAAAGCTGGAGAAAAGAAAATGGGAAGCAATTATTGCCTAGGGTGACAAATCAGGTTTTATATTTTATTTTCTGTTTTTTATATTCAGGAATATGTTCTTCTTAGGGTACATCTTCCTCTACTCCACTCTATAATAATAATAATTCCCACTGCCTTTCCATACAGTTCTTTTCACTCTAAGATTTACCTGGTATTTTTGTATATAAAGGATCATATACCCTTCATCCCTGAAGGCATGGCTTCAATTAGCCAATTACCAGACCCACTGTCATCAGATAGAGGGGAGCCAGTAAACCTTTTGTAAGCTCCAACACTAACCAACATAGAGCTTACACAAGGTTTAGACCCAGTACTTCCAGACATGAATAGCGGTAGTAAGGGAGGACAAGTAAGTTGAGTATCAGTAGGTCTGCGAACATCCTATTTAGCTGTCACTGCCATAATATATTTTCATTTGCATTGTTTTCACTTTAGTGTATAGGTTGCCACAGCTCTTTTATTACTTAGCTCCTTTCTCTTTATATATTACAAAGACTTCAATTTAAAAAATGAGCCAACAAAACAATTATAACAATAAGAGGTATTTATGCCGTTTTCCTATTTGTATGGAGGCTAAAAGAATGATCCAAGTGTTCTTCCATTATTATGAGTGATTACATTTCTCCCAAATACTGAGAATAATATTGTATATTTACCGATCTATCATGCTTTCTGCTTTAGGTCAAATACTTTGGAAATCTGTCACACTGTGCATTTTGGCAAAAGAGGCTAATGACTGTGATTTATCCTGTGAGTGGGGTGTAAAATTACACACCTCTAGACAGGGAATTAAGAAAAAAAATACTTTGACTGATTTTGTAGTTCTGTATTTGTTACCGCTCACAATTTTACTTGTTAATATATAAACCAGTAATTGCAAACTGTAACGTTATTTAATTAGAAAGCCAATAATTCATCAAGTTACCTTTTCACCCCAGATCAGACATTTTCAACGAAAAATAATTTCTTTTATAATTTTGTTATTTACAAATGTTTGTAACTGTAATGGTTTAGTACATGGGTAAGGATTAAAGAGGCTCCATCAAGACACTGTGCATGACTTCTTTTGATTGTCAAATAGTAAGACAAAGCCTTTAGCTGGGATCCATTACCTATTCCTGCTCTTTATTTTTAGCAGGCGTTTTTCTGGAAGGTTTTTTATGAATTAATCCTTATGGCAACACTCTTAGTAAGTTTTGGGCAGATTACAGAGTCTGGGGAAATTAGTTATAATCATAAAATAGAAGAAGGAAAGTAGGTAGACTAGCAATCCAAGTGATTAACAGTGACTGAAGATACGTGTATGCAGGTCTAAAGAGTTATTGCTAGGGTTACATTTTAGAAGCCAGATAAGAAATAGAGAGGTGAGAGTGAATAAATGGAAACAAAAAAATATTTTTAAAGTCAAAAAGAAAATTCTTAATTTACCTTGGCCTAAAACAAGTCTAACAATATTGACATTTTTGTACTTGTCTGAAAGTCACTTTAAAAGGTCAGGATTCTGCTCTTATGAAGAGTCCAATATGCCTGATCTTCTATTTTTGAATGTTCAGACCCTCTTATAAATATTACTGTAATATCTATAGTAAGTGCTGTACCTGTTAAAGCCCAATCTTTTATTACCTACCTGGGCATTCATCTTACCTGTGCCTTCTCACAATAAACCCCCCCCCCCCCCCCGATTTGCTAACTTTATGAAGACATTGCTAGATGGTCCATTTCCCCACTCTCTGAATGTCCTTTCATAAAAAATAAAATATTGAAATGTATCTGGGGAAGCAGGTAGCACAAGGTTAATAAAAAGTCCATTTTCAGTCCTAAACTTTTTGGATCTTAGGTGTTCCTAACATTCTGGTATACCACTGAGCAGCTTAGTAGGCGCAACTTGCACAGAGCACTTTACCCACCTGCAGACTCCAGTGGCTGAAATGAAAGCACTGTTCTGCCCTTCCATATTGATTACTCCCATCATGTGGACCTCTCCCAGACAGAAAACTCCTACACTATGCCCAACGTTATCTTACTATTTGGGACAGGCTCACAGGGAAGGGTGTTTGCTTCCCTCATTTACCTCTCACACCAGTTTGGGGTTCCCACCTAGATTAAAAAAAAAGCTTCTTGGGGACTTAGAGGGCACTATAGAGTGGACCTTCAGCACCTCATGACCAAGGAATAGCTTCCCTCGGCGGAGGAAATATTCTAATATTACTAAATTGATTTCTGTTTGTAAATTTCAAATTGAGCTTGCCTCCTTCTAACTCACTTATTTTGACCCCTCCTACTAAGCAATTGAATCAATAAGAGGTTTGATCTCTAAATGGTATCTCACTGTGTCTACCCATGAACCAGTGGGAGGCTGACTTGGGCTTTACCTGGGATTTAGCAAACTAACAATGTTATGCTGGTATATGGTCTCTGATTGCATATATAGGCTGAGCCCTCATACTTTCCTGCTCCGATTCAGAGGATGTGGCCAACAAAGCCCTATGCTGCACATTTGGTAGACCTGCCCACATATAAACAAGTTGGAACCAGAATTTATAACCATATTTTTTCAGTTACTCAAACCAACATACCCAAATCGCCATAGCTATTTATTTAGTGAACTTGACCCATTACTACTAAAGTATTACCTTTGCCTACTCTAGTACATATTAATCAAAACTTGAATTGGCATTACTATATCATGGAAGATGGCACTTTTACCTGTGGGCCTAGTCAAACTTAAATTGAATTGGATTATGGTAAATTATAAAATGACCTGCATACTCAATAACGGAACTGATTTCTTTCATAAAACATGGGACCCATGGGTCAATTTTGTAGGCTAAATAGACATGGTGCATTACATTATTACTGCAAACCTTTCTTTCAAAACTCTCCTCTCTCTTCACTCCTAACATTCTCCTATAACAATTCTCTGTCTACTTCTTTCTTCTCCCGGCTGTTTCTCTTTTTAATTTTAGAGAGGTAGGAAGGTTCTCTCCCAATCATAAGAGATAACCGACAGATCACAGAGATATTATACAATATGCATTTAACTTTTCTTTTACTGATTTGATGGTGCACTTGACAAATGGTTGCATTCTCTGGTGTTGAATCTTTTCTGTAAAAGAAATAACCGCTGTACTTCTGATTCTACATATGTAAATTCATGTTGTACTTAAATCAAACCTTATTTAGATTATTTCTTAATTAAAAAATTAAAAACATTGAAATGTTAAGTCCAATGTACAATATGATATGTGCCAACACAATCAATTACCCCAGAAATGTGTAAAGAAAATGCAATATTAAGAACAGTTCATTTGTTTCTAATTGTACAGATTTTACAGTGTTTGCTTGTAGTATCCCATGTATTTAACTGTACCATAAATGCATAGGTTTTATGGGGTGTGCATGTTAAAATTTAGCATTTGCATAAATGTGTGAATTATTGAATAACTGCAGCTTGAAAGGAATAGGAATATTATACCTGTACATTGCCTATGAATTTTTATAATCACCTGTCTTAGAGGAACAAAAATGTAACTAACCTATTTTAGCTTTCATAACCTTTTTGTGAACCATATAGCAAGATCTATCTTTGCCTTTCACAACTGTCACTTACATAGAAGATAAGAGACAAATGAGCAGCCAAATAATAATGTCTAGTGATAATTGCTTTACACTGTATGCCAGCATTCTGAAAAGCTAAAGCTGAATTCTACAAAATAGTGATTGTACCTAACCTCTGTAACAGAATAAATGGAATTTAAAAAATCATTTCTAAGCACCATTTTTGTGAAAGAAACAGGGAGGTACCATGGTGTAGTGCTATTTTAAGAAACAGCTCTTCGGAGTGAAGCATAAGTGACACTACATCCCAATCAAGTAACTTCATAGAAAGTGTAGTAGTTTTGACATTTCCAGAGAAGGGTTTAGAGCACCAGCAGGTGGGTTCATGGCTGCCATACCAAGTTTCCACCATTGACCAACAAATATAGTTTTAGGATGCAAATAAAAGTTTTTATCAAACCTTTAAAAGGGCCAGATAGCACATAAACAGTAGAAGGTGTAATTTTCAAGGACCAGTGGATAGATTACATCTTAACTAATTCATTAATTAACTTAATTAATGTGACAAATGGTTTCAAACTCCTCTATAGCTGTTTTGTTCTCAGAAGAAAACACACCAATTCAATAGTGTCCATGATATTTATTTTTTCCCTTTGTGCCTGAAGTTCAGACTTAATTATGATGTATTTAGACATTTTAAAAACATTTTTAACATTTTTAACATTTTACATTTTACAAATTGGGTATTATCCTCATCTATTATCCCAGTTTATTTGTTTTCCAGACAGTTTATTTCAATAAAGCATATACTGAACAAACAAGAAAAAGGAAAATGTATGACATCAAATACATGGAACCAAGTCTGTCGTGTCATGGACAAGAAATAATATAAAGAAATACAAAATAGTATGTTGGATAAATTGTTTTTGAATTCCTGATGGTAATGATCATCTTTAGAAGTACAATACAACAGTGGTTCATTGCCACACAGACATTTGTCCTGAGAATGAAGGACTTTTCCGTTTATTCTGATCCTACCTTTGTATGTAACACCTTCATAGTATGTTGTTAAACGCAATTGTACACATATGACTGATGTCATGTTGTAATGTCTGCCAAGCTCAAGGGAACTAACGCAGGAAAGCAGAAGAGGGCAATGTCCCTGGATAGCAACTCTGAGACAAAATTCCTACCGTGTTTCATGAGTATTGTTGTACACAGGGGCATAAATGTATGCACCTAGTTTTTTATGTAGTGCACTCCAACTATGTTTTCCCTGATTTGCTGCACACTGTACAGGAACACACTGAGCACTTTGTGATCTGTAATATCACACAACTAAGCACAGCAGATAGATGGGGTAAAGTTGCCATGCTTCTCCTATGCATTGGTCATTAGAAGCTTCCCAGCATGTATGTGACAAGCACCAGCTTGCTAAATTCTGATTAAGGTATATTTTACTCTATGTTGTATTGCTGTTAGCGTCCCTATTACTGTGGACCATTGTAATCTAAAAACAAAGTGATAGAAAATCCAATATTTTAGAGCTGTCTCAAGAACAAGAGGTAAGAGACACTGACCTTGGGGACAGCTGTCCAACAGGGAATTATTCCTAAATTTGTGAAATTTCCTATAAATTCCTCTAAAACAGGAACTGGATGAAAATGTTCCCAATAGTACACTGACAGCAAAAAATAAACTGGCAAGAGTTTTAGCCATGCTCTACTCAAATTGAAAATAAAAAAAGTTTAGCTATACATGCACCTTAGAAGTGTTGTTAAGCATGGCAGTAAAGAAGTGCAAAACTAAAATAATGATGAAACCACTGCGACCGTTTTCATGTCACTGGCCCTAACATTGGTTGTGATTATGGGCTCCTAAGTAATGTTTCTACAAAATTCTACCAAGGAAAGGGTTGCCCTCTAAGTTGTGAATATTAATTGACACTTACTTGACCACTGGACCAACCCAGGATGCTTTAGTAAACTGTTTGACATGTGTCTAGTGGTCAAGAAAAATTCAGTAAAACTTGCACTTTGTTTCACTATGGAGAGTAACTGTACATATGGTAAACACTTTTATGTCAGAAGAGCAGGAGAGCTCAGGCAAGGATATTCACAGAGATAGGCAGCACCTAACCCTAACCTCATTGTCAGGTTTATAAGGACGTAGAAACCGGTACATAACCTGTAGTGTGTTTCCTATATTTATTATAAAAAGGAAAGAATTGAATCAATGTACATAAAACAGCAGTTACACTTCCTATACATACAGTTTATCATACCAACAAAGTGGTAAAGAAACAAGGAGAAATAAGGAGTTCTTCATATGACACAAAAATAGTAAGCATATTTACTATTGGTACATTTTAGTAAAAATTCCTTTCAGGAGAGATTGTGCAGTAATTGTGTCAATAAAGCAGCAATAACCAGAATGAATTCTAAATTCTGGATGATACAGAGGAAGAAGAGGGGAAAGGGCAGGCCACTGATGGTAGCTCATTTGGAAGTTCAAGCGAGCAGCCAGATGGCCAGATTTATCATACTTTGCTATAGTTAATACCTGATGTGGCATTACCTGACACAGATCCTAATGGGGTTTAACAACAGGGAAGAGAAAAAAAAATTCAGACAGTAACTTCAGAAAACAATATTTTTTACATAATGCCAAAAGTAAACAATGATTTAACATATAACAAAACATCTTATTTTATAAACGACTGGCCAAAGTCCCATAGAATCCTTTCAGTTTTTTCACTTTACTGAAAGCAGCCAATGATTTAGTTTATAACCGTACTTCAGATATTTTGGTTTGTACTTTTCCCAGCCACCCTTTAAAAAAAATGCCAATATGATGAAACTTAAGCCTGCTTCGAGCGATATTGGCTGCAAGTACCTGGCTCTCAGAGCGTCCTCTAGTGCTCTGAAAAGGCTGTTTCTGGGACACAGGTGATCAGGTCTCCAAACAGAACCCTCAATTAGTGGCCACAAACAGCTTTCCTGTAGCAAAAAAACAAAGGGCTGGGATACGCTTGTAGTAACAAGACTAACCTTCATATAAAACAAACCCATCATATTGGCTTTTTTTTTTTTAAAAGCAGGGATATTTACAAATGTATTTTTATAAAAGTACAGTCATACTTCATGTGCAAAGTGAAGATTAATAAACTACATATTGAGAGAAAAATTCTGATTGCACAGTAACACATTAAACACCTATTGCGCAACAAATTAATAAAAGAAATAATAATGCCTGTTGGCAAAACACAGTGGTGAGTTCCTGGACATTCCACAGCAGAGAAATACAATATACACACAATATTCTGAACCATGCTTAGAAGTTCATGCTGTACAACCTCTAAATGTTCTTTGTGTGCATTCCACTACTTACAAGTGCACATCTCTATTCAAACCACTTACATTTCTCCAAAAAAAAGGATTCTTTGGAATGTCAGCTACCAAACACACAGTGTAAAGCAGAGATCCCCAACTTTAGCTTTTGAGGCACCTAATAATTAAGTTTAAGAAGCAATAAGCTTCTAAGTAATAAGTGAGCAATAATAAGAATGAAAATAGCACCCAAGGAATGTTGCAATGGTAAGTAACTGCACCATATATAACGTATATAGAGTAGGGCATGTGTAGATTAAGGGATAATATAAATATATATATAAATCTTCCCCATCTATATCCAAAATATATTTTCTTAGATAGGGAGATTTTCCCTTATTTTCTGTTCTGTGGGACATTTCACCAGACACAAAGTGAGAGAAAAATCTGTAACAGGGAAACAGAGAGTAAAAGGCTGCCTGAGGTTCTTGTCTAGCATTCCCATGCTTAAGTAAATACATTTTTAACTTCTGTCTATTGAAGAGATTTCCCCTTACTTCCTGTTCTGAGGACTATATTTCACCAGACAGAAAGTGAAGAAATCACTCCAACAGCACTTCGAATAGAAGTTAAACAGCAGTAAGACAGTTATTATCCTTCCCCCATTGTATTCCCTGTATGTTGGCTAATGTAGTACTGCTCTGCTTAAATACAAGTTTATACTACTCGTGTGTTAGGCTATACTATTTGTATGCATCTTTATTTTTTTTTTATTTTAGTTTTAGTGTACCTATACAACATCTGATACTATCAGATACAGGGCCACATGATGAGGAGAGAGAGACTATCTCTTAAGCAATTTATTATTTCTTTGCAGACAAATTTACAAAAAATATCTAGTTTAAAATAACATAGTACTAAAATAGTTTGCCACTGTCTTTTGTTTAAAACAGGATAAAATGTGTAATAATAAAATCAGGAAACCCATATCTGGCTTGACATACATAAGAAATATACAAAGAAACCTGTTCAGGTAAACACATTTAAAGTTAACCAGACCTGGCCTAAAAAGTGTCTAAGATAGCAAAAGATCTTTGTGGAGCACCCTGGTCAAATCACATTCACTTGAACAACTATTAAGTAGCTGCCATGAGCAACATCAAAGCTAAACATTATAAGTGCCTCATAAACCGTTGGGTTGGGGACCACTGTTGGAATGTCAAAAAAGGGATACTTGGATAAAATGCACAATCGGCAATAACTGACATTTCCCATGACCTGCAATTACAGAGCACAGGTATGGTAAGAGTTTTGTCTGTTGTAACAAAAAAATAAGAGTGGTACTCATTATCTCAGTTTAGTGAGAAAGATGAGACATGTAGATCTGATTTCCAGAATTGAAAACATTATGTTGTCAAGTTCTCAAAAGGCTTTCAAAATAAAAATGGTTACAAGGAATAGTGGTAGTAACAAAAACAAGCACACACAACTTGATAGTGGTCATTTCCCTATATGTAGCCTAAATTTTCCATCTCGCTGCGGTAGCGTTGCTCAGAGACTTTACTTTTGTGCTGTTTTGTCTCCAAATGTTGCCTAAATTCGAGCTCCTCGCTGGCTCCTACGTTGCACATTGAACAGTAGAACTGTCCACTTGGAGTTACACACATAGCCAGGTCTCTAGGAATTCTTTGACGTGAACGGGGATTGAAATATGGACCTAAAAGAAAATAAAAAGATTTTTTTGTCAATTTACATTAAAATCCATATCATTTGTCAAAGGACATTGACAGAAAGCATGGGGTGACCTTCCAGAGAAATATGAACTGCATTTTCATATGTTTTCATTAGCATGACATAATACAAAGACAAAGTGGATAGCCTGGCCCATTAACTCAGAAGCGACATCTTCCCTTGGCAATTAGACTCATCTTCATTCAGTGCCGTAGGTTTTATAATCTGATGAGCGCTGTCTTCAAATACCTTTGGATCCAGCTAACTGGCTATCACAGTACTAAATTTAGAGCTGTAGGGGATAATCGAAGAAACTGAAATATATTTGTCCCCCAGACAAATTAATATATATATCTAGGTAAAACAAGTGGTAAAACATATTTAAACTGTAAAGCAGTAACTGATTTTTGCCAGATGGGATTTCACTGGGATATTTAAAAAGGGAACGTTTTGGGTGTAAAAAGAACTTTCTGGAGTGGTTTGAACATGTTAAAGTGCTGTTAAAAAGAACCTGAACTAAGCAAAGTAACAGGTTCTTATTTAAAAGTAAGCTAACCACGGAGTCTATACTTACCTATTCTTTGCTCCTTCACCTCCTACATCCACTACATTCCTGTTTTAAGTCTCACAAAATCGCTTATGGCAACATACACTCCTTTTCTCCTAACTTGGGAGCACCCAAGTACTGAATTCTGAACTTTGGTCTATATGTCACTTTGTCTAATCTAGAGAAAGCACAGGTTTATTTTAAAAAACTGACTACATTTTAGTGATCTGATAATCAACCCACTGCTTAGAGGAGAGCAATAACTACTCTCTTCTGTAGGAATTGTTTAAGCTTTTCACTGCTAGAACATGTTGGGAGTGCCAGCAAAACCATCCAGAAAAGTCACATTTGCCTCGTGGACTACTAACAAAAGCCAATAACAAAAGCCATATTCATCTGCTCCGGCTCTCCTCTGAACCAGCATGATGTTGCTGCTTTCTTAGTAGTGGTTGAGATTGTGCAGTGTTTCATCCATTTTCTCCCCTTTTAGTTTATGTTCAGACTGGCAATGAGGTTGTGATTCGGGTTACTGCTTCCTCATAGCAGTGAACCACTGTCTTTTTGTTTGTTTATATACAAAAAAAATCCCTTTGTATAGTATACTGTTTGTTTCATAAGTGCAAGAAAATACCTGCTGAGTCTGATAGAAATCTAGTGAGCTGATCATTTTCTGTGCTCTTCTTCGGGCTCCACTGTTATCACAGTTAGTATTATTCCCATTTCTCTTAGTTCAACCACTTGCTGGTGCTGTGTCACAAGTGTAAGTGTAATACAGTGTGAAGAAAATGAAAATCTAGTGGATACATTAAAAGTTAGACCCACTATTTGACCAATGTAAATTGTCTTTCATAGAAATGATAAAAACAATCACTTTCATGTAACAAATCACTATGCAAATTGTTTATAAAAATACAATAAAAATTGTTAATAAATTGTTTATATAATATACCAAGTGTTTTTGCTCTGTGGCTTTAAGGAAAAAAAGTAAAGCAACCAGCATGGTTTATGTGTAAAACTAATTATAGCAATGAAAAGATCAACTGGGCCTTGCACCTGCCTTTCAAGTGAATTATGCAGGGTTTGAAACCATCCTGTGCATCCTGCTTACTGATTGCCGATTGGCAGAGAATCCTATGCAATAATAATTTATGTGGCTCTGGTGACAGGATGCTGTCCTGCCAGCTCAAGAGTGAGCTAGAAGAAATAGGATATCTTTGTATTCATTTCTCTTCAGGCTGATTTGTTACTTTCACATAAAATACATGCCACAGTTATAATCAGTACCCAGCTTGGGAGGAATGTTTGGTTTCCCTCCAGCATTTCCCTAGGTGAACAATTAGATATTTTGGAGAAACAAGGGTGGTTTCCAAGAAGTTTCCCAAACACCAGTATGAAAAAAGAAAAAAGGCATGCAAATGTTTTAATTACCCAGTTTATTACAAATGTTCTGATGATTTAACCAGTTTTAGAAAAACCTTCTTTCAGTAAAGTTTGTCTATTTGTCTTTTAGACAGATGTGTCCCTTTGTCTCGGCAGCATCATCCTTGAAATAGTGTCCAGCAAAAAGGGATTTGAGTACTGTGATCATGTGAACGAGACCACAGAAAGATTTTTCTTTCAGAAACAAACAAAGTAAACCAATCAGTATGTAAGAGATGTCTCATGACTCAGAGCTTAGCAGCCAGCTAACCAAAACATATAAAGTATTAGCCCACCGCTGCAAACTCTCTCCTGCAGAACTGTAAATAATTTCTATGGGGAATCCAAAAAAAGGACATGATGAGAATAGGTCTCTGGTGAAGTGATGCTGATGTCAGAGACCTAATTGAGTGTTTAAAGGTACTTTGTATGCTGTGCAAGAGGAGCAGTGAAAGAGACCAATGTTCTTGTTCTGCATGGATGCAGAATAAAATTCAAATCTGGACGATTAGTTTCCCTTTTGTACACCACACACCAAAGTGCATGTGTACATAATATATTTAATGGGTGTGCTATTAATCCAAAATCCAATCACCCTAAGACATAGCAAATATATAGACTAAACACACTTTCTATGATGGAGAACCAAACGATGACTATATATACATATATATAGATAGAAAAATAGAGAGAGAGAGAGAGAGAGACTTATACACTACAATAAAGCTCAGGTCTTTAGCATTACAAACACAATATGACAAAGTACATCTGGGGTTATCAAGTGACATTACAGGTGAAAGAAATTCAAAGTTTCAGGGTGTGAAAACCCTGCTTTCTTAAAAGAGCACCCCCTTGTGAAAGCAGTGTTTGCACACCCTGAAACATTAGGTTCCTGTTTTTAATATTGCTTTTTGTTGGGTGTTCTTGTTCTTTATTATGTTTAAATTATTGGCGTTAAAATTTGGTGCATTTACCTAGAATCTTACCCACAATGCTTTCCTAGAATTCTCTAGGGCAGCGGTCGCCAACCGGTGGTCCCTGGGAAAATTTTGGTGGTCTGCAGAATAATTACCATTACACATACACATGCAATTACCCTAACAAAATCCCCTTCCCTGGCACATTCACCTTCATTCTGCTTACCCATTCATTCATTCGGACTTGCTCTGGCCGGTGCGCTTTCTCCTGACCCCGCTGATGATGTCCCCTGTATGGACACAACTTTTGTTGTGTCCACAGCCCTGCACTCCTGTCCCCCCAGGATGTTTAGCAAGCAGGTCTGAGCTTGCGATAGGGGAGTGGGCAGGTTCCCCCATCATCACGTCACTCTGGGGGAAGTTTCCTCCCCTTTGATTTATACACGGCTCCCTGCGCATGCACAGGATTTAAAATTATGACCTTAGGGGTCCATGGGGTCCAAAAGGTTGGCAACCACTGCTCCAGGGCATACTTCAGTTTCCCTATGTAACATATAAACTTTGAAATACTGCAACCATTTCCTATATTAATGTTAAATAGCTGATAGCATCAGTCTAAAGCACACCGTCTGCAAGTCAAAATGAGCTCTCCTGATCAGCCAACACTATGCATAGAAAAGAAGGATTTCTTTGACGCTAAACACCACTTCTGTTCTCCTGCAGGAAAGATTTACAAACATATTGTACCGCTGGAATGTTGAAATAAACTATGATGTATTCTTGTCGGTTTATACACTCTATATGGAAGTAATACAAGAAGATCAACTAAAGGCTTTAGGCAGGAATTAACACCTTTGCATTTCTGCTTGATGCCTTTTCTATCAAAATAAATGGAAAAGCATAAGAACACCTAATGAATGAAAACCAACAGCGACATGATGGCATTTTGATGTGCTGGTGTCAGTGGAAAGCGCTTGCAGGGAAAACATAACATTGTAAACCCACCCTTGAAGTTCTGCCTATTAGGACATGTGGTGTACAGCAAGCCCTAAAATTAAGTAAATACAACCTCAGATGAATAACACATGACATAATACACTGTGCTGTTATTCACTTGACAAAGACTAAGGCAAAATGTAGAAGCAGAGTGTGAAAAATTAAATACAACCTTACTACTTCCACAGGGGTAGGAGAGGGAAAGTAGCAGCAAGGTGAACCTACTTAAACACACTCAAATATTTGATTATCAGCAAATGTGTGACCTCCACTAAAAAGCAGAAGTGTGGGTAAGGCTTGTTTGGAAGGATTGCCAGGAGAAAGCCACTTCTCTCTGAAAAGATCATGGCAGCATGGCTTAGGTTTGCAAAGTTGCATATGAACAAACTACAAGACTTCTGGAACAATGTTCTTTGGACAGAAGAGACAAAAGTGAAGATTTTTGGCTACAATGTATAACACCAACGTTCAACACCAAATAAAATTATCAGCACAAACACCTCATAACAACTGTCAAGCACAGTGGCAAAGGGTGCTTGTTTTGTAGACACAAAACCTGGGCACCTTGCAGTCATAAAGTTAACCATCAATTCATCTACAAACCAAAGTATTCTAGTATAAAATATGAGGCCACCTGTATGAAAGCTAAATCTTTGCCAACACTGGGTCATGCAACAGGACAATGATCACCAGCACACCAGCGAATCTACCAACAGAATAGCTAAAAAAAAGATTCAGGGTGTTGCAATGCCCCATTCAAAGTTCAGACCTCAATCTGATGTGAAATGCTGTGGCAAGACCTTAGGAAAGCTGTGCATGTATGCCATACATAAATGAACTGAAGCAAAGTTGTAAAGAAGAGTTTGCCAAAATTCGTCATCAATGATGTGAAAGACTGATAAAATCATACAGAAAATGATTACTCTGCTAAAGGTGGTTATACAAACCACTGAAAAGTACGTACATATTTTTTCCACTCATGGCTTCTATATCTTGGCTCATTTTTATTAAATAAATAATGACACCATGGAGTCTCTTCTGTGTTGTTTTACATTTTTACATCCCAGGTAAGATTTTAATAATTTTGGAACTTGCAAGTGACCAGATGATTTTTTTTATTACTTCCTGATACATACAGCTTTTGAAAAAGGTGAACTTTCTTTTTCACTTATGAATTATTTTATATATATTTTTTTTCTTTACTATTTTTCATTATTTATAAAAAAAACCGCCATCTGGCTTATTTGCAACTTCAATAAAAAAACTTAAGATTAAGAACTATTACTGAAAACAGGTACACTGTACATCAGGGACAATTTGGAAGATAGGGAGGTTCTACAAATCTTTATTTCATTTGTATTGAGGGTAGAAAGTTTAATAATGCCTTACATTCCAAAGAATTGGGGACAAATGACAAAAAAACTCATGATAATGACCAAGAAAACGTCATACACAATGTAATTGGTGTGATTGTATTCATGCTAGAATTCAAGTCTAATTAAAAAGCAGAATAATGCTGAGAATTAATGAGTGGGCCTTGCTTGACAGTGTAAAATGTTTATTAAAAGCAGAAAGCAAGGGTTTAGGGAGATCTTTGCTGTGCAGCTGATCATTTACCAAAGTAAATGATTGCCATTGATCTTTCTGTTAAAATTACATTTTTATTATATTTAAATTTATACAATTATAATTTTATAATGTGTCAGCTGCCCTACTTTTTGTTTAGGATTTATGCATTGAAAAATATTTACACAATATATATATATATATATATATATATATATATATATATATATATAATATGATTTTTGATTATTTTTCACAGGTAGAGTTCATCTAGACTGAATTGAATTTTCGGGAATGTGTATAATATCCATTTAACATACTGCAGACAAGCAGATCCTTCATCTGTTACCATGGCAACAATAAGCTATTACTCGGTGGCATCTATTCTCAGCACCCGTCTGGACAAGTCCCCCTGATAGAATACCTGTATTATTCTGAGGAGAGCAGACGCTTCTTCTATTTTGCATCATCTTATGATCATTCCCTTCTTTACGTGCTCTTCTCTTGCATTCCGTCGAGTCCCTAAGTGTCATCAAATCATAGCATTAAGAAGTGCAGAACAATGTTTGTCCACTTTTATAAACTGTGTACCTTTTTACAGTAGACATGTATAATAAGTGGTTTTATTCCCAATAAAATGAATATTCCTTGTAAATTGTTTGTATAATTTACACAACTAAAAGCACTAACACATATTTGATTGATAGATTATTTATATTTTGTCACATTAATAATCTGTCACTTTGTATCCTAAAGCCACAGATCAAAGCAGCTTGGATGAAGCACATAGGACAGAGCTCAGTGACCTCAAACCCCATCTCAACATTGAGTGCTTTGATTTTACTTTATACAGGCTGGAATAGCACTGTATTTCAATTTGAAATGAAGAAAATTTACACTATTATCTGCTATTCATTGGTTTGAATCTGCTTGGTGATCTTGTCTCAGAACAAGAAAGTTTACTTGGAGTGTAAAGAATTGTTGATTTATATTCACACTCTTTTGGCCAATTGGTGAAACTGAGGTCTAAATGTATAGTGAGTGCACTTGGTAGATTTGGTGGTGGAAGTGGTGCCTTTTTATCTCTCCAGGAACCTTTCTTCTCCTTGTCTTGTTTGAATTTGAGTTAGAGAAAAACTACCCAAATATTTGGATTAGAATCAGAAGCATATTATGGACATAGCTTGCAATGATCAGTGAGCATTGTGCATGTTGGGTTTGTGATTAAAACAACACTGAATGTGATTTTATTTATTTTTGTATCCTGATGCTGCCTACTCTTCTTCAGCTGCTGTGACCACATGACCACCAGTGCTATATGGTAAATACCCAGCATAAAGTAAAAATGGCATGACATTTCTAAATTCCAGTTCATGTCAATCTCTGCTCCCTTCCCACTATTTCCCCCCACCACCGAGTTGAATTATTAAAAATTAAAAAAAAAAAAACAGAATCATAGTTTAAACTCTAGCAGCATGGAGAAAGAAAAGCCCATACATAACCCAGTTTATTTCTGTTCAAAAAGAATATATTATGATAACTGATAACACTGAGTAAACGCATTAGAATATGGTACCTTGTTATACAGGATTCAAACTTATTACTGACCTGCTCACTGCTGATATAAAGAGGTACCTAGTCTTTTTATTAAGCATGGAAAACACATTTAATGACATCACCATGCAGTAAAACCTACATGAAAGAGTTAGCTGGGGTCTCTGCCAGTCGTAGCCTTTTGGCATGGTTCTTTCCCTGGTAATGTGCTTGAGCCACCACAGGAGAGCTGAACGAAGCATCACACAATTTGCAGTAGTCATTTTCAGTGGCAAGAATCACACGACCCCCACATTTTGGGGCTGTAACCTAAAAACCAAGATAGATATATTTGTTTTTCAGTATGATTGCTCTTGCACACAATGCACTAATAAGTATAGTAGTATTTTTTTGTAATAGTAAATAAAGTCAAGTAAGAGTATTAAAAAAAATGTACTCAAGAAACTCTGACACTCAGGTTGTTTCAAAAAGGCAAAATAGGGTAATTTGTAATTCTTATTAAAGAATTATAAGTATCATGAAACTAACTAAAGTAAATCTGCATTGCTGCCATTGCTGACCTCTCCGGTGCTAGATGTATCCAAAAAACATTTTCCAAGGTCGATGCAATAAGATTGCCCATTTCTAAAACTATTCATTACATTAGGTCCAAATCTATATATCCACACTAACAAATGCTGCCCCATGATCATCTCAAGCAAAAATATATTGTGTGTACAGTGGTCCCACTACATTGTTTACGTTTTGCCATGCAGATCATTAAACAACCGAGTTGGGACAACTGACATCATTTCCTATTTAGAAGGACATAGTGGGGTAACCTTTCTTCAGAACCTAATAGAGCTGTATATTTGGCACTTGTTCATGATACTGTCACTGGAAAAGATCACAATTTTTTTTCCAGCAACAGAAATTTCATGTCTGTATGTAGCTTAACTATATCTAAGACATTTTAATATTTTATATATTTTGTCTTTTAAAATTTTAAAAGACAGTTTAATTTAAATTTTAAAATCTGCACAGCAAGTTGTAATCTAACTACATAAGTTGCTTAATAAAATTCATTACGCTGAATAGATTCATGTTAATGTTGGAGCAAAAATACCAGTGGTTGTATTGTTCACAGACACATTTAAAATGCCAGTTTCCTGGTTTTCATGCTGATATGATGATTTCAATACTTTTCATTACTTACCTGAATCATTTAGAGCAGACATTCTGTCTTTACTTGCTACATACTAGTACCAGGTCAGTGACACATAGTACTGAAGCAAGGGACAGCTAGGAATCTAGCATATGAAGAAGAGTTCAGCAATGGCAGCCTTCAGAAATAAAAGTATCAGACAGATTTTGTTCATCAGAAGAAAACATGGGCGCCCTCTTGTGGGTCTCTGATTTATACATAGCAGGAAAATCATGCCTGAGGACAGCTATGTGTATATTCCATTTAGTGACAAGGTAATCAAGAAAAAGCTCTTACATTTGGTGATGATGATCCCGGTGATCCTGTATCCAAAGTCTGATTTAGTCTCGATGAAGCAGGGCAGCTACTTGATGCACAGTAATTGCGTAATTTCTTGCTGTGGTTTTTGCCCTAAGAAAGATAATATTAGACTACATATAGTCATCAGTATACATCTGTATATTGGAACTGTTTCTTTTGTATATCAACATCAAAAGACACATTGTGGCAGTGAATGTGTCAGGATATAACTTTAGAATTGTATCTAACTGTAAAGGCAAATACAATAAAGCTGAACAACAGCCTAAATCTCAGGCTTGTCATACAGCTGTACAGGCTCCTATAAAGTACTGAAAATGCCCACAGTACACTGTAAGCTTCTGTGCAGCTGCAGGAATCATTTAGTCTGCCACATATCCAGCATCATTACCTTCCCTCATCATCATATGTAAGTCTGCCTAGGGATGCCTACTCCTTCAAACTGACACCCGTCTATCAAGGCAGTCTGATATCACATATTTACATTTATTTCCTCCCAACAGCCATCCCGAAGTTTGTATCAGGGCTTAGTGCTTAGCAGAAGTACTGAAGCTGGGAGCAGTATGGTTCTTTATGTAAACTGTGATCTGCCTTCATTGCAAATACAAATGGGAAGATCTAGTGAAGAAGTTACTGGAAAAAAAATACATCATAAATAAAAAATGACATTTGTAATAAAGACAGAAAGATTTCATTTAAAAATGTTGATGAAGAGGAAGAAAGGAATAAAAGGAAGATAAACTATAAGCAGATCAAACTTAATCTTTAACTGTAAATCCTAATTTGTAGGGGTTAAATAATCCAAATAAGGATATTTGTACTTCTGTAGTACTGCTGATTCAATAACAGGATTTTGTATTTTTTGCCTGGATGTTAAGCTGCGTACACACTTCCAATTTTTATCGTTCAAAATGAACGACGAACGATCGATTGGGCAAAAATCGTTCGTAAAAAAGTAACCAACGACGCCGACGAACGAGGAAAGTCGTTGGAAACGAACGACTAATTAAAGTTGCTCTACAAGTTGCCACAGATTTTCCATTCTAGTAATTTACATATTACTTTCACATTCGTTTAGTGATGTTGTGTTTTGTTACAAATCAATTTACCTGACAGTTGGAATCTAACACAGCCCAGAGTGGGCTAGTAATTATTAAATCAAACCTGGACCAAAGCACAAACATTTTTCTTTTCTGTAAAGACTTAATAAAAACACATTTGGTGCCATGGAGGACACATTTTATTTTAAACAGGAGAAGTTGCCCTGTACATGTCGGGGAATACTGCCTCACTGTACTTGCATGTGTACTTCAATTATATTACAGTAAAATATATACATATATATATATATATATATATATATATATATAAAATTATGTTCTGCAAACCATTGGTCTAAGGTAATTTTGACTATTTAAGCTGCTAAGGGGAAAAGGCTTGTCATTAGTTGGAGCATTGCTCTTTTTAAGACAAAGCCCATGGTTAGCAGAGCAGTGGACTCTGGGTGCCAGAGAGTGATGGAGAATTTAAAAGAAATAGAGCTACATCAAAGAAAAACCTTTACAGTTGAGCCATAAGTTAGGATCCTAATTTAGAATATTTCCCTAGTAAAGCATCTCCCAGAGGCAGTCTGGTGGCAGTCTTAGATAATGTACCCCTCCATAAAAATGGGAATTGCAAGAAATGAGCACAGAGGTGAGGCTCTGTTTTCTTTCTTTCTCTCAGGTATTTTCCCTGGTTGATGCATATGCTTCTCACCCTAAATATATCCAATTTTATATATATATTATAATTGTGCAAGCTAGAAAAATATACTTTTATGAAAGGTTGCAACACTGCTATCTATATTTGAAAGATCAGTCATATTCTCATAGGAAAATTCCTACATTTTACAATTACCAAATACTTTAATTAGCTAAACAGTTGCCATGGTTACACAGAGAGTGTCCATGGATCAGCACACATCTCTTTCTCAGTCTGTCCTTGAGTTCAGCTTCATTTTAGCAAGAGATTTGTCATGGGATTCCCTTAGGCACCTCATAACAGTCTACCAGCAATATACTATGATAATGTATAAGGAAACCCTTATGAATATTACTAATTGATTTCAACAAGTCCACATGATTTTCTTACAGAGTAGACTTTTTTTACAGGACCATTTTATTTTAACCTTTTATGCACAAAGAAGTCTTGAGAAAGTTTTCATATCAGCCATGTCACATCACACACTGGAATACAACTAACTCTAGATATTCAAGCTCAGCTATTCGGCAAAACAAGTAAAAGACACGTAAAGGGGTATTTTATATCTTACATAAACAAACCTAGCAAAACGACAATCATTTATAACTGGATTTTCACATTTTCACAGTGGAATTATAACTACTTTCTCTTAAAGCCACTAACCTTATTTTTGGTTCACATACTAGCTTTGTACCTTTAGAAATTCTAACAGTGACATATCTGTATCAGAAATATAGAAGGTGGTCAATGGGTAGGAAGTAAATGATCCTCAAAAAGAACCCCGAAAAACAGGCAGCCGTAAAAGACATGTTTTATCCTCTTAGTAAGTGAGAGGAAATCTCCCAAAATAGGACTTAGGTAGCAAAAATAAAAAAACATCCTCCTTTTCGCTGTCTAAAACCAAGTACTACTTTAAGGTGACTCATCTCCTTTGACAGTTATTTTGATGTAATATAAATGTGCTCAATACTGAACATAACAAGGCAGTAAATTATATTCAGAAAGCCTGATTTTCTTGCAAATTCATTCTGTTTTATTACAATAGGTGTAGTTTTGGGGATGTTTCCAGCATAATCAGGGATTGAGTTTGTTACCTAATATCCTGGGATAGATGCATTAAATCAGACTTGTGGCAGGGATAATTCTGGGCGCGGGGCTCACCATGTCTTTCTGATCTCTGCACACACAATTCATTTATCAAACACGCAGCTCATCTGACAAACAGGGGCTATATTAAAGCAACAATAACTCCATATATTCCTGATTCCTCCTTGCTTTCCTCCCCTACTGGTTAATGTATTAGGGATGGAATACATGTCAACAATAAAAAAGACTTTGTAATTGTTTTCCTCTAATCCAGTACCCAGTTTTCTGGTTAAAACACTCTGTATAAAATAACTGTGGTGCAGATACAATGTCACACACATCGCCAGACACACCTGTTTTAGACCTATTTTTTCCAAACTCTGCAGCCTCACCCACTTTGACAACTTGATATTTCCCCTTTCTGATCACAACCTAATCATGTTCAACATATCTTATTCTTGCCCCCCTTTGCCAAATCCCAGAGCTGGTCAATGGCAGAGAGATATCGGCAACCTTGACTACAACCTATTACCAAACTCAAACTGCCTTACGTCCATGACCCTCACTCTCTTTGCCACTCAGTTTAACCACAATCTTTCTTTGGCTCTGTTGCCCCTACCACCTTCGGCTACCCCTGCCCTACCAACCTCCAACCCTGGCACAACAATCACACCAAACATCTACACTGTTTGTGCAGCTGGGCGCAAGTGGAGGAAATGTGGCCTCAGTGCTGACTTTATTGACTACAAAGCCAAGCTACAAAGCTTTAACACTGAACTCACTGTTGCCAAGCAAAATTATTTCTCATCTGTCATTTCCTCGTAAGCTTTCAACCCATGTAGCCCCTTCTCAACAAATGACTCCCTCTTAAACCCCACACCTGCTCCCCCCACAACGAAAACCTCTGCCCAAGACATTGCCACCTACTTTAGAAATAAAATTGACAAAATCAAACATGATATCTCTGCTCACTGGGCCACTCCAACCATACCCACCCCTTCGACCTGTAAATCATCACTGGCCTCCCTCAGCCCTGTTAGTGTGGATGAAGTCTCGCCTCTTCTCTCACCATCTCCGTCTACTACCTGTCCACTTGACCCAATTCCCTCTGATCTACTCCTTGCCTATTCCTCCACCGTGGGCCCCCCCCTAACCCAACTAGTCAACCTTTCCCTCACTACTGGTATCTACCCCTCCACTTTCAAACATGCCATTATTCACCCTATCCTGAAAAAACCCTCACTAGACCCCTCATTTCCTCCTAGCTACCATCCCATCTCCCTTCTCCCATATGTTTCCAAACTTCTTGAGCGCCTTGTCTATAAACGACTCACAGATTACCTGAGCACCAATTCTCTCCTTGACCTTCTCCAGTCTGGCTTTGGAGCTGCTCATTCCAAAAAAAACTTTTCCCTCCAGCTTCCTCTTGATCTTTCCTCTGCTTTGAACACTGTAGATCACCCCCTTCTAATCCAAATCATGAACCTCCATATCAGTGACACTGCTCTCTGATCGTTTGCTTCAAATTTCTTTCAATGGTAATTCCTCCTCTCCTACTTTTCTCCCTGTTGGTGTTGCCCAAGGGTCAGTCCTTGGACCGGTTCTCCTTTCTCTGTAAAACTACCCACTCAATGTCCTCCTTTGGTTTACAGTACCATCTATATGCTGATGACATTCAAATTTATCTGTCCACTCCTGACCTGTCTCCCTCAATCCTGGATAAGGTCTCATGCTGCCTGTCAGCCATCCATGATTTCTGAAACTCAACCTGGATAAAACAGAACTTATCATCTTCACCCCAAAGTCCAAATCTTGGCGTCACCCTTGATTCTGCCCTCTAATTTACCCCTCATAGTCAGAACATTTCCAGGTCCTGTCACTTTCACCTGCACAAGATCTCTAAAATCCACCCCTACCTGTCCCAAGAAACCACCAAACTCCTTGTACACGCTCTTATCCTCGCTCGCCTGGACTACTGTAACATCCTCCTCTCTGGTATTCCACTAACCCGACTCTCTCCTCTACAATCTAATATGAATTTTGCAGCCAGACTTATCCATCCTTCCCTCCACTTTTCTTCTGCTGCATCTTTTTGTATTTCTCTTCATTGGCTTACATTTCCCATTAAAATCAAATTCAAGCTCCTGTGCTTTGCCTTCAAATCCCTCAAAAGTTCCCATCCAACTTACCTTTCTGACCTGATAAAAAACACACCCCTAGCCGCTCTCTCTAGTAGCTCCTCCAATGACTTACTAATGACTTCCCCACTCATTACACGCAAGGTTCCAAGATTTTTCTAAAGCTGCCCCGACTCTCTGGAATGGTCTTCCTCGTCCTATTCGGCTTGCTCCTACTTTCTTCTCATTTAAAGGAGCACTCAAAACCCATTTTTTCAAACTTGCCTACCTGTCTTCTTTGAAACCGTCACCACTTCCCACCACTACATATCTCCCATCCTATTGTGTGATACTTTCCCCACCTCCTAGATTGTAAGCTCTTCGGGGCAGGGTCCTCTCCTCCTCCTGTGTCATTGTCTGTATCTGTCTGTAATTTGCAACCCCTATTTATTGTATAGTGCTGCATAATATGTTAGCGCTATATAAATCCTGTTTATTAATAATATTAATAATATTAATGACCAGTGATGAGTATAAAAAATGTATAAAAAACAATTGTATCACATTATTAACCTCCCTGGCGGTCTGAATAATAAGTATTTTTAAATGTTAAAACTGTACATTTAAAAGTACTTATTATTTAAAATTTTCTGCCTGGTCCCGCCTCCCAGACACACGGTCCTGCCCTCTAGCCACAAGCTCGCATTGCCCGGCCGGCATCTGCGTTCCCTGGCCAGACCCCATGGTCTACAGCTCTGGTAAGTGTGCCCCCTGTGGTTCCTTCTCCTGACCAGAGCCATGGACCACCAAAATTATCGGCGGGTGATGACCACTGCTCTAGGCAACCTGCAAGTGCCCTCTACCACTTCATTATCATTGTTAGTTTTACAAACAGAATCATCTCAACAGGTCAGAGGTTAAAGCATTCACTGTATACAATCAGCCCGTAAGAGGATCCAAAACTTTGGGAATTGTCATTACCTGATTACCAGCCCTTTTATTTCTAAGAATTACTTATTTTTTAAAAAAAAGGGGAATACGGTATGTTGTCATTTTACTAATTATACCTATGTATTGTGGCATGGTGTATATAAACTGTAGTAGATGGGAAATAGGTGGCTCCATGGTTTCTTACACATGACTAAGGTGAAGCTAGCTTGTTTCTTGAGATAGAGATACATAGATCTTTACCTAGGGTTTTATTTTTAAAGCATGCACTGGGGCTGGATTCACTGGGAATCCACAAGAGAACAAGTGGGATGGTTTCCCAATCCTATGGAGCATGTTTTTCTCCCAAACTGAGCTGATGATTTAAGAGGGCAGAACCTTTAGCTTGTGGGAATACATTATAGCAGTGTGTGCATACAGAGACACTCCTTGCAGTTTTGTAAGAAAACAAGCTGACAATAAAAAATAAAAACTTCTGAAAGATTTCAAACCCAGACAGAAGGCTATACTTTGTGCAGCTTTGCTGAACATTGCAGACACTGATCCCCTGTGAGGACAATCTGGGGGGATGTTTAATGTTCAGCGGTGCATAATATGTTGGCGCTAAATAAATCCTGTTTATTATTATTATTGTTATTATTATTAATAATAATATTAATATGTTTAATTTCTTTTCCTGTTTCTGAGTGTTTGAAGTGAATAGAAGTGGGCAGAGTGCCCTGAAATATGAACTGCTGTCCTTAATATATCTGTACAAGTATTGCTTTTGGAGCTAAACCCTTGAGGTATTTATTAGGTGTTGTGTACCCTGGTAACAGGGTCTCTTTAAATGACCAAAGATGATCCCTTTCATCCGCTGTGTAGAGTTGAGGGGAGTGTGGACGTTAAGAATCAAATTAGGTCCTGTGACTATATTACCTCCCGGCTCGTCCCTCATTCTGCAGCAGAAATCTCTTTATCTATCTTTGACTACTATCTGTATTTATAACTAATAAATATAAATGTTGTATCATTATCTCTATGTGAGATGCTGCCCACATCTGTGCTTTTCAGTAACAAGCTGTATTCAATGGCCATTTTGTTATGTATTCAAGGATGACAAAAAATGGATTGTATATAATAAAAGCAATTTGGTTAGGAAATCCTCTCTTACAATGCTGTATTGATTATAGGAAGATACAAAAGCATTTTCCACATCTTAGATTTGCCACCTGTCAATAGATTTACAGATTGATCAAAAGAGAAATGATTGTTCTCTTTTTAGTGAAGCAGATGAAAATGAAATCAAATATTTCTTGAAATAAGGAACTGTATGTAGTCTAAGAGAGAGTGCTGGCATGCCTCCTTACTCCTAGCACATTACTTATTGAGGTTACATGAACCCAGAAGCTATAAATTGTATATGTTACAAAATGCGTCATACCTATCAGTATGCTCAATATTTCAAATAGCGGTATTTAAAAGTTTTATCTTTTCACGTGAAAAGTGGTAGTATAAAAGTGGAGTATAAAGTGCTGAATACTGGACATAGCTGGAAGCTGTACAGTTTTACAGAACTATGCTTGGCATGAACTGCAAGTTTGCTGCAATACAATGGGGAAACACTCCCTGAGTGACAGGCCCCTAGTGCAGACCTCAGCCACAACCCCCCTTAGTGATAAAACCCCAGTGATAAAACTAAAGTCGTATACACACTTGCAATTATAGTCGTTGGAAAGGATCATTCACGATCCTTTCCAACGACTAAGCACTCCACGATGCATGAACGATGCTGTAAATACATCACCATTATTCTATATGTAGAGGGGAGGTGGAGAGCATTTCAGTAACTGCAGTGGATCCACAGAATCCCTTGATTTGAATCAAACTCCTAGATTAGTGTTTCTTTGCCTTTTTAACATGGGGGAACACCTTGAAATCACTTTCAGTACTTCAGGGAACCCCTGCTTTAATATCAACAACTCACAGTATATTAATGTGGTGGTTAGTGGGAAGAATACTTCCTACATTGCTGGCCAAAAAGATCATTGGGGGCCACTAAAACTAACCTGAGAGGCTCAAATTTCTCACTGCTCAGGGAACCCCTACCAACCTCTGGAGGAACCCTAATTGAGATGCACACTGCCCTGGTTAGCCCATTGAAAATGAGACAGCTGGTAGGTATATCAAAAACAATTTTGGCAGAAATGTGTTATTTTTTTTTTAATATAATTTTTTTTAAGCAAATTAAAAAGCAACCAATCAGCAGTAAAGCGGGTTTAAGTATATGGGTGTTATTTTTATGTGTGTATAAAATGCAGGTCAAACTCATGTCAGAAGATTCCCCTTTGACCTGGAATAGTGTATATGGTAGGTTAGTGATTGCCTGCAGCAGGTGCTGTTGAGGTATATTTGGATTGCAGGTCAAACAGTACATTTATATTTAAAGAGATGCTTTTAAACAGAGCTGCCTTCAAATAACGCGACCACTTCATTCACCCTCTTCTTCCCATAGGGCCGGATTTATTAAAGCTCTCCAAGGATGGAGAGGATACACTTTCAATAGTAAACCTGGGTGATACAGCAAACCTGGAATGAACCTGGTCCAGGATTGAAAACATTTGCTAACAAATTGGAAATGACTTTTAGGAAATCCATTCCAGGTTTGATGGATCGCCCAGGTTCACTGATAAAATTGTATCTTCTTCATTCTTGGAGAGCTTTAATAAATCAGGTCCATAGTGAAAAGTCTTGAGCATAGGAACTACGCCCTATGTCCCAGAAGATGCAGCAATTCATGCAGTGAGAGGCATGAAGCTGTCACGAGTTTGGTTATAGTATAATGCCAAACACATCCTAAGCCAGAGTGGAAGAGGTGTTAATCACTGGACATGGGCATTACTCTGCGATGTAACACTCACTGGGAACGTCAGGTAAGTAATTAAGTATTTTACATAGTTTGAAGAGCAGCATTAGGTTGTAAACAAGACAGTGGCCAGGACAGGAAACTGCTGTGTGACACTGGCTGATGTACAACGGAAATTTAAATAAAGCCAGAACCAGATAAATGTTTCTGGGAATGTCTGCTGACATTGTACAGACCCCTCATGTTGAGGTTAGGATGCCCTGAGCTAACTTAGCTAAGTGACAATTAAGGAGTTGGGGTTCTACTTTAAATCCTGTCTGTGCCATCATAAATTAGATATTTCTGGCACCCACTAACTGGACAGGGAGTTTGGGCAAGTTTCCCCAATTAAAATACAAGCAACAAAAAATGAAACATTCCTCAGTCACTAAGAATACTTTACTTGCTGCCTGTGGCACTGAATCTCATTAAACACATGCAAGGCAGGAAACCATTTCCCAAATGGGGTCTACGGCAGCGTGGAAAAATAGAGGTTTTGTTTTTTTTGTTACCCTTGTAGACTCAACACAAAACAAAAACAAGCTACAGCGGGAGTTAGACTTCATTCTATTATTGTAATAGACTATCTAAATAAAATATAGAAAATGTATTGCCTTCAGGAGCCAGCAACAGGTGATTAAAAACTAATTCTAGAAACCCACTTACCAGGTGGTCTGTTTATTGTTAACTCATAATAATTCATACACAATGGGTCTGATTTATCAAAGCTCTCCAAGACTGGAGAAAATAGATTATCATCGGAGAACCTGGGTGATCGCAAAAACTGGAATAGATTTCTTTTCAATAATTTGCTTTGAGTTAGCAAATGTTTTAAATTCTGGATGAGGTCGTGCATGGTAAAACTTGTACACGCCAAAAAAAAATAGTTGCTATATGTACAGTGTGTTGCGATGTCAGTTACTATGAATGGCACTGTTGAGTAGAGAATAAAGCACCACAGTGAACCACACTACACATACAATGCAGAAGCACAGCCAGGTTCACACAGGCAGTGTGCCTGATCGCTCACTGGAGCTGTCATAACCTCTGAGCTCCACAATCACAGCTCAGTGTTGGTTTGCTGGGACACCTGGCACATCCAGGCTACCCCTGCGGCTGCTGGCACTAAATAAACTCCCGCATGCCTGCACAGAAGATATTTCATCCTGGCCAATCGAGCTGGTCAAAGATCACAACTAGGAAGCGAAGAAGGGAAAAGATGCAATGGAATGGGGGACTGGTCTCTTGAACCAGGTGGCATCTGGTGCAAGGTGAGGGACAAGGAATCCACCACTACCGAAATTCTCCACAAGACATGTTTTTTCACACTTGTATACATATATATTTTTGATTCTTAAAACTTTTGTTCAAATAAAACTTTAAAAAAAAAAAAAAAACCACAGCCTGAGGAGAAAAGTCTGTTCCCTACCAATGTGCTGCATAGTGGGCTCCTGCTCTCCGTGTGTAAAGCTGCGTACACACTTCCAATTTTTATCGTTGGAAATGAACGACGAACGAACGATCGATTGGGCAAAAATCGTTCGTAAAAAAAGTAACCAACGACGCCGACGAACGAGGATAGTCGTTGGAAATGAACGACCGGACCGGCGGATCGGATTGGACGACGATCGTTGACCATCTATCGTGTGTACGGTCGTTCATTGATCGTCCATGGTCTGAGCATGCGCGGTGGACGAACGTTCGCTCACTTCCTGTGGTGCACGTCACTTCCTGTATCGTTCAAACAATTACATCTATCGTGTGTACAATATCTGCGAACGATCGTGTCGTTATCTGTATGTACAGGATAGGTGCTATACGATCGTTCGCAGATATCGTGCAGGATCGTTCGTCGTTCGTTTACCAACGATAATAATTGGAAGTGTGTACGTAGCTTAAGAGGTACAACATACCCCTTAATGAGCCAAAAGTATAATTCTACAATCAGCAGACTGAAGAACTCCGATTCAACAGAGTGAATCTCCACTGAGAGACCATTGCTTCCACCCAGAGAGCAAGGATCCCTCTCTACAGCATGCTGGTTTTTAGAGAAAGCAAATTGTAAGAGTTGAAACACCTTGTTTATTGCAAATTATAAAGCAAATTCAACTGGGCTTCAATGGAGACTGTAAAATTATATTGCACACTGTGCACTGCTAGAGGTATCATAGTGTGCATGTGCAGAGCCTGTATACACATGTGCAGAGCATCTATACTCATGTGCATAGCCTGTTCATATGTTGGTACCTATGAACATGGTTACTATGAAAAATACCTGCACATTCACTACTTTTTGATGGTTTTGTAACGTGCTGCTTTCCATTAGACACATGTATTTCAGTTGCTTCTTGAACTGCTCCAAATATACCGATTTTTTTCATTTGCAGGTATTTAGCGGAATGTCTTAGTGCATTTTATTAGTTTAGAAGTTGCAAAAGCAGCAATATTTGTGTGTTCATTGCACACAACAAACAGAAGTGCTCCATTCAAGGCTGGTGTATAATTTTCTAAATGCGATCACGGATTGCGTTCACTATGGACGCATAAATCTGCGCACTCATGTGATTGGTCATGGATTCCTTCGGTAAATAAGCCACATACGGTGTAAAGAGACACGGCTCAGCCTGACATATACAAGATCATGTTTAGATGGACGGATCCTCCAGCTTCACCCTGTTGCTCTATGTGTACACTACAAGCAGTGATAGCAGACAATCCTTCTGCATATAATCCTGTAAGATGAAGGACATTTACTGTACGTGGGTGATGGAAAGAAAACGCCATCATCCATCACAGATCTGCAATATTAAACTCAGCAGCAGCTGGCGGCTTCAGCGCCCTAAAATCTGTCAGTATAGGATATGCCGGACGCTGACATCTGATTTCTCACTACCGATTTCTTTATATTCTGTGCATTATACACATATATAATCATATGATAGGTAAACACCAACAACAGACTGGTGATTTATGGAAAGAATGGCAAATGAATGACTGATGTTATGTGAATAAATGATGGTGTTATGTGAATGAGTGATGGTCTTGTGTAAATAATGGTGTAATGTGAGTAAGTGATGGTATTGTGTGAATGATAGTGTTATGTGAATAAGTAATGGTGTTGTGTGAATGATGGTGTTGTGTGAATAGGTGATGGTGTTGTGTGAATGGCGGTGTTATGTGAATAAGTGATGGTGCTGTGTGAATGATGGTGTTATGTGAATAGGTGATGGTGTTGTGTGAATGATGCTGTTATGTGAATAAGTGATGGTGTTGTGTGAATAATGGTGTTATGTGAATAAGTGATGGTGTTCTGTGCACACAAATACATTGCATGCTGTATATAGAAGAGATGCTGCAGAAATGAGATGTTTGCAGTCTCCCTCTATAGAGGATGCAGTGCTGAGGCTGCATGAGCCCAATACAAGCTATGGCAGGCCAGGGATGGACATGACAGGGGTGCGGGGGTACTCACACACTGCTGCAAGGACCAGACATTCGCTCTCAGTGAGGTTTCCCCTCAGAGTGAAAGCACAGAGCCGGATGTGGGACCATCCTCTGGACCATCCAGGCCTACAACAAGCCGGCTGCTTTCCTTCTCTGCAGCTGCCGCACGGTCCCTTCCTCCTCCTAGGCTGTGTGGAAGCTTCCGGGGCCTCCCGCCCTCCAATTGGCTGCCAGCCACACAAATCTTCCCAGCCTGGAGCATTGAGGTCTACACAGGGTCACACAGGTGTTGTGCTGCTTCTCTATGGAGACAGTCTTCTCTATAATGTGCACATATCCTGTGCTATGATAGCAGAGGATGGAAGACATACGTGCATGACATGTAGTATTATATAGCGCCCGCATAGTGTGTGGCGCAGTACAGGACTTCATTTACAACAGATCTATCATCAAAATATGAATACTATGTAAAGGTTTGATTTCCCTTTCACATAATTAAAAGAAATGTTTTTTTATTGTTTAATGATTTTCACATTATTTTTAATGTGCTATCAGTACCGCTGAGGTGATGAATACATGGTTACATAGTTAAAGCCTACCTCAGAAATTTCACTTTAAATAAAAGTATAGATGACTCTTTTATGAAAAGTAGGAATTCTTTCTTTTTTTTCTTTTTAAATGCAACACTCTAAAAAAAAAAAAAAAAGCAGAACCGCCCCCTAATTCTTTGCTGCCTAGGCGATCGAGAATGAATGGGAGCGCAAAGCATCCTGGGATACTTACGGCACACATCCCGGGAGGCTCTTTCTGCGCATCCCTTCCTTATCCAGAGCTTAAACTTCTTTTCCTCCAGACGCAAAGAGTGCCCTCTTGTTCTTTGTAATGATCTCGGGTGAATAATGGGGAAGAGAGTTCTCTAAATGAACCATTTATATATTTATACAGGGTGATCATTTCCCCCCTCAAACGTCTCTTATCAAGGGAGAATAGATTCAGTTCACCTAATCTCTCCTCATAGCTGAGCCCCTCCATTCTTTTTATTAATTTAGTTTCCCTTCTCTGCACTTTCTCCAATTCCACAATGTCCTTTTTGTGAACTGGTGCCCGAAACTAGACTGACCAATGCTTTGTACAGGGGCAGGATTATATCTCCATCTCTGCAGTCTATTCCTCTTTTATTACAAGAAAGTACTTTGCTAGCTTTAGATATTGCAGCTTGGCATTGCATGCTATTATTAGGTCTATTTGACTCCCCCAAATGTATTCCCCCTACACAGTATGAAGAATGCTTGTTGTTAGCCCCCAAGTGCACTATTTTACATTTCTCAATATTAAATGTCTTTTGCCATTTGTCATGGCTGCACAATCAAAATTGCATGTCCAGGATTGGACGCTATGAGCCTAATTTCCTAAAGCTCTCCAAGACCCGATAAGATAGACTACCATGGGAGAACCAGGGCGATCCAGCAAGTTTATAATGGATTTCTTAAAAAACATTCACCAACAAGAGGCAAAAATTTTCATTCCTGGACCATTGTAGGTTTGATTGATCACCCAGGTTTCCCCATGATAGTCTATCTTCTCTATTCTTGGAGAGCTTTAATAAATCAGGCCAAATGTCCTCATGAGCACCCCTCAAATGTAAGTGATTCACACATGTGCAGAGTGAGATTGGCCCTGTTGATTATATTTGGGAGGCCATGTGGGAAGACACATCACTGATCTTTCACATGCACAGCAGAGATTGGGCATTGTCACTGATGTCATCAGGAAGCTGGAAGAAAGGAAATGGCAGTGTGGAACATAAAAGGGAGAAGTAGATAGAAAACAGAGATCAAGACAGCCAGGGCTTCGTTGGGGGGGGGGAGTACAATTATTGAATGCGTAAACTAAAAAAAAAAGTGCAAGGCAAGATCTTTTTTAAAATACTTATGCTAAAATGCACATGAAAACACATTCAGATGCCAACTATATGTTTGTGTTCATATGTACATGGGGAGGGAGGTAAACATACACCAGACCCATCTTGGTAAGTACTGAATTGTAGGGTAGGGGGTTAGATTACCAAGCAAAGTTCAGCTTTGGCCAAAGTCAAACATTAGCTTTTGTATGGCTGAATATTAGTAAGGCAGCAGAGACAGATTTATATTTCTTTCTCTTCTAGGCCATTTAGCTTATGCTAAGGAGTAAGGAAGTGGGTGGTGTAAAGAAAGTGGGCTTCAGCAATCAGCATAATTGGTCTCCCATAATCAGATGTAGCTGTGGTTGGATAGTTCCGATTGACTAATTTAATCTCAACATTCAGAACATGCAGGCCCAACGATTGAATGATGTCTCTACATGTTAATGGCAGGTACACAGTAGTAGGGCTCAAACAATCGACGTGCCAGCATATGCCCAATGTTGAGATGCTTGCAAAGAGAGATATGTCAAAAAAAATCCCCAAATTGAAAGAAGCTGCCATAAATACAGTATGTCATGAAGAAGCTTGCACACATACCATTGCTGCAGTGGAGGTGAGTTCAGTTCCACTGTAATGTAGACTCATACAGTAGGCCTGTCTTATTAAAGCTCTCCAAGACTGGAGAGGGTACACTTTTATCAGTGAAGCTGGGTGATCCAGCAAACCTAGAAAGGATATGGTCCAGGATTCAAAACATTTGCTTGCAAATTGCAAACGACAGAAATCTGATTCATGTTTGCTTGGAGAGCTTTAATAAATCAGGCCCTATGTGTCAACTTCTTTATAGAGAGAATGGATAGAACAAATAACGAGAAAGCTAGGGTTTCATTGTGCGGCAGTAAATATTATATATTGTGTTCAAAATGAACATATAACACTTTGCTTGCTTTACTATACAGTCAGTGTGAGAAAATGTTGAGATGTTATTACTAATGTTATTACTAACATGTAACAATGTACTATTTGAGCAACTATTTTCTCACAACTACTGTATGGTAAAGCAAGCAAAGCGTTGTATGTTCATTTTGAATGTGAACTGTAATTTTATTCTGCAACATTGATGTTTTTCACAATATATATTCTTTATTGCCGCACAAAGAAATCCTAGCCTTCTCGTTCCTTTGTTCTATCCATTCTCAATATACAATTTAGGGGAGTGGCCATGTAAATAGCAAAACCCTTTTACAAGCTTCCTACTTCTTTATACATCCTGTAAAGTGTAGAAAAGTAGATAGAGTAGTTGAAACATGTTTCTTTACTTCTTGTCCTATTGGACATTCAATGGACAGGAAAGCTCTAAAATGACAGGAAGTGCTTTAGATGTTACTAGAAAAGATGTGGTTGCAAGCTTTCCGTGGAGGAGCATTATCACAATAACCGCGGAGGAGCATAATCAGACAGACAAAAATCTTGTTGCAATTTTACCTGCTTCTATGGGTGCTTGCCATAATATTGGACCTGTAATTGGTTTTGTAAAGACAAAAGACTTTGGGCCTGATTTAATAAAGCTCACCAAGGCTGGAGAACATACACTTTCATCAGTGAAGCTGGGTGTCCCAACAAACCTGAAAATGGGTCTGGTCTAGGACCGAAAACATTTGCTAAAATATAGCAAATGACTGTTAAGAAATCCAGTCCAGGTTTGCTGGATCACCCAGCTTCACTGATAAAAGTGTATCCTCCCCAGTCTTGGAGACTTTTAATAAAATCAGACACGTTGATGCTGATTTATTAAAGCTCTCCAAGGCTGGAGAGAGTACACTTTCTTCAGTAAAGCTGGGTGATCAAGCAAACCTGGACTGGATTTCCTAAGTCATTAGCTATTTGTTAGCAAATATTTGGACCAGATCCATTTCAGGTTTGCTGGGGGAGCTTTATTAAATCAGGCCCTTTGTCTCAGAAATTGCATCTGTAGGACTCTGATTCCCAACAGAGCATTTGCAAGAACTCTTAGCAGCAAGGAAACATCTGGGGACTGGGATTTGGAAGGGACCTGTTTTTATAAATTAGGGTTTCCTAAAATGTCAATAATTTCTGTGTGCTGCACTTGTGTTATGCAGAACTGTAGGAAGACTTTGATCTGGTTATTGCATTCTGTGCAGCGTCTTCATTGTCACATATGTGGTTAGGAATCAAGAAAAGAACCCGTGTGACTGGATAGACACAGATGAGTTTGTATATGATTTATGTAAATCAACTAAATGCATTTCAGGTGCATTAAAACAAAAGGTGTGCAGAGTCATACAGATAGTTTTCTTTATAAAGCAGCCACAAGTAGGGTACAAAGTCTACTATCAGTTAGCATTGTGTAGTGAAAGACCCTTGTTGAGTTGCTTAGCTGAGGTCTGACATTCCCAACTTTGAGCCAGACTCAAAGCTAGGCAATCAGCAAGTTCTCACTCCATGCTGACTCTGTACAGGGGTGTGCTGTACCTATGCGGAGAGACCACTACTTCAACAAATTATAAAGGGTCCCTGTCGGCAGCATGCTGGCAGGGGACAGACTTTCCTGTTATTTAAAATAACTGCAATAAATATTAGTTATTGACAGTATAGTGACAGACAATACCAAATAAAACGACAAATATACATTGTGTATTTCAAAACAAATATGAAATATTTGTTTCTTATACCACCTTCCTACACTATTTTTTTGGCCACTAATGCACACGTTACGTTCGGTTCTATCCTCTGACTTGATGATTCTGCAGCATAGAATGTATATAAGTACGCGGACTTTAACTAATCCTTATCAAGCTATAATACACTATAAAAGTGTGTGCTTATAGCTAGCGCTGATCACTATCACAAAGATGTCATAGCTAATGACTACAAGGAAAATGGCAACTGCAGTTATTTTTTCAAGTACTTGTGCAAAAGCAAGTATTGGGTGCTATACTATTAGAGGGTACCACAAAAACCCTGGGCTCTAGGTGGCCCTCCAAACTACCCATATTTAAATTCACTACTGTAAAATATACATACATTAAGTAATCCTACACATATTAGAGTAATTTAATACCATCATATGACAATAACTTAGATGTTTAGGTAAAGAATTTAAATGTATAACCGACACAGTTTTGTGCCTCTTTTTAACTTTTTTAAAGTGTATCACAATTTTAATCTTGTGTGGTGTTTTTGTTACTCATTAACTAAACACAGTTTAAGCTTGTTCAAACCGCAGGTTACATTGTATGCTATATAATACCAATATTTTTAAATCCATAATATGCATTTTATTGTGAATTTAAAATATGGGACAAGTTTTGTTTTATACTATATTACTCAATAATGAGTTTACAGTATACATACAAGTTTCATCATCCAAACAACTCTTATCAGAAACAAGTAATACATTCTTAACTTTTTATACATCATGATCTATATTTATTCTGTTTCATTTTCTTATTGTATTAGGCTACATACACACTAACAACAATAATTGAGTGACAAGCGACTGAAAGATAAACGAGCGAGCGCTCTACACACAACGCCGTACTGTTCTATGAAGAGGGGAGGGGGAGAACGAGTGAGTGGCACCCCCACTGCGCACTTCTCCCTTCACTTTCATTGCGATTGTTCATCAGGCATTTATAAACTGTAGCAATGGTGACTTATGAAATAATTCATATGAAATGGCCCTACTTCTAGAAAATCCAACAGAGCAAGCCGCATTGACTGTTAGCTCTGTTGTATGCAGGCAATTCTGGGTTCAGGGACATCCAAGGATTTTCTGCTAGGGACAATAAGCCTGAATATTAAAGCTCTTCAAGACTGGAGAAGATAGACTATCATAGGAGAATCTGGATGATCCAGAAAACCCGTAATGGATTTCTTAAAAATTATTTGCTATTAGTCAGTAAATGTTTAATTCCTGAACCAGATCCACCCCAGATTTGTTGGATCACCCAGATTCTCCGGTAATAGTCTATCTTCTCCTGTCTTGCAGAGCTTTAATAAATCAGGCCCAGTCTCTTTTCCATGAAATATATTCTTTATCAATCAACATACATTTACTAAATTATACACCAGAGAATTACATTATTCTAACCAAAGCAATGGCTTTGTAAAATAATTGTAAATAAAAGTGTTTAAATGAAAGTCTGCAACATTGCACCGATTCAAACAAAACAAATGTTTACACCACTCTCCATCATTTTGCTTGTCTTAAATCTCCTAGTTGTTTTCTATGAGGGAAGTGACACAATATTATATCTGCCAAAAGCAGGATTTTGCAGCAACAGTAAATCTAAGATTTATCAGTGTGGATCAATTCCTAGAAGTGTCACAAAACACATTGTAGGGTAATTTCAAAAAAATGTTTTATTCTGCCAAACGAATGCCCAAGCAATCAATCGCACAGAGTTTTTGAACAGATAAAAAACACTTTAACAACAAAGCCAGACCCTAACCTTGGTTTGTCTTTACAATTACTTCTAGATAACATTCAGTCCTTGACATCTGCTTATTTCAGAGCTCTCTCTTCTTTTTGGCTACGTACACACGTCAGATGATTCTCGTCTGCTTCTTGCTTTAGGGCTGAAATTGGATGAGAATCTGACATGTGTACAGTGGACGTCCAACGTCCTTTATGGATCTGAAATGCGAGTGAAGGGGAGAGAGCACAGCAGGGTGACGCTCGCTCATTCTACCCCCTACCCTCTCCATAAAGCAGAACAGCGCTGTATGTACAGCACTCTTTCATGCATGTTTCAGTCTTTTGCCTTCCCACCAAATACTACCCACCCTTCATTTAATACATGCAAGTCATGGATCCCAAAAAGTCCAGCAGTTTATAAACTGTACCAACCTGGGACCTTTTTCCTAAAACGCAGATCAAATCTGAGTATGAACACACACTGTACTTATTGTGTGATCTTCTTGTATACCTTACTCTATATATTACACATTAACAGTATGTTAAGAATTTCACAGTGTATCACCTACCTATGTAAGTTTCCATTTAAAAACTATAATGTATCATCTAGCTACAAAATATCATCTAGCAAAATATATCACACATTACTGGTATGATACAACATCCACAATCAGTGTAATATATAATTTAGCAACAATGTTGTTGCTTCAGGTGACCTCTGACCACGTGATATGGAGTCATTGTCAGATTGGGAAAGTTACTTTAGGATGTAACAGGAGACTGGATGCTAGTAAACATTCTTCATAAAAAATTAGCTTTATTCCCCAGCTAAAACACAGACAAAAATATATATCATGAAGGATCGCCTTCACCATATGAAAAATGTAAAGAATATAACAAAATATGTAAAAAGATTTCAAATGTGCAAAAATTCTAAATGAAAGACAGATTGCAAAAGCAAACTCCAAAAAAAGTTTTAAATATAATAATAGCAGAAAGATCAGGTCTGAGCATGTAGGCCCCTTACAAGTTGTCCTGGGGTTGGTGAATTGGGGGTAAAAAAAAGTCGTATTTACTAAACACATTTTTTATGCTCTGTGTACTTAAAGGAAAATTGCAAAGCTTAAAGCGTACCTAAACTCAGAATTTTCTCTTTATATAAAAGGGTTTTTAATTGCAACACCCTTTTTAAAAAAAAAAAAAAAAGGGTGGAGCACCGCCCCCCTATGACAGAATGAATGGGAGCACAGAGCCTCCTGGGATACCTACGTCACCCATCCAGGGAGGCTCCTAGGTGCTCCTTCTGTGGATCCCGGGCATGCGCAGAAGGAGCCCTTTTGTCAAAAGGGAAAAAAATTGCTAATCTCATGCATGCGCAGTGAGATTGTTAAGGTTTTTTTCCAAACTACGTCACCTGATTTTGCACCTGTGTTGGGTGACGTAGGAAGAAGAACCAGGAAGAACAGAGAGAAAATGGCTGTGCCTGGTGCGCCAGCCTAAAGATGGAATGCCGGGACGACGTGGGACCCAATGGCTCAAAATTGATAGAATCGAGAAACACTTCAATAAAATTAAGGTTAATAAATCACCAGGACCTGATGGATTACACCCATGTGTCCTCAAAGAGCTGTTCCCCGGCTAAAACACCACAGATGCACAATAATACCTTGCTAATGTACTAAATTTGTGTTTTCGGAGCAGGGTGCCACTCTCTTATCTTCCCCTTCACTTCTTTATAGAATGAGGAATAATGAATAGTAAATGAGTGTTGTACACTTGTAAAAGATTGTTTCCAGTGACAAATCTTAGAAGACAGCCATCAGACTTCTGTAGGAGGATTTAGTAGCAGATGCCTCCAACTTGTTTTGCCATTTGTGTCTCCATAGAGGTTTTATTGTGTTTGCTTGTTTTTGACATATTAATGTTCTGTCTCTTTGGACAAAATAGCAATTTAGATCTGCTACAAACCAAAGAAAACAATCACTTGCTTTGCCTTTGCCCATGCTTGACATTTGAATGACACTGGATGTGTTTTAGTTTCTGGATGTGCCAGGGCTTAATCTTGACTTGGGTAAAAAAATGACTTATGGCTTAGGTTTGTTATCCAAGGGCTTCAAAATACTCTGTTGGATTTGGAGAATTAAACGGAGTTGTTACCCTAAAACATTTTAGGCCATAACTGGTTAAATTTAATAGCAATACTCCATGCTGCAAAAGCCTACCTGCAAAGCAGATAGGAGGTTTGGAAATTACCAGCTACCAGCAGAGCAAATCTTAGTCTTTAATCTTAATCATCTTTCACATGACTAACCATAATTTTCTCTGTATAGCTGTCAACAGGAACAGTTTGACATGAGTGAGTTGTTACATAGGCCTCAGATTCTACCAACACCCATATTAGGACAAAATAAGTTGCCTATGCATTTAAATTATTATTTTTTTGTCTACATTTTAAAGAAATGTTACTATTATACTATATGTAGGATTATCATGCTATATACTGTTTTATACATCTGGTTAGACCCATGCATTTACCTAGTTGTCATAAAAAACTGAAAAAAAATCAAATCAATCACATATCTACATTCTTGTGCATGTGCAGAGCTACCTGTATTGGGGTGTTCCTTAATACTTTACCTATTTTATTTATTTTGTTTTATTTTGCTTTTACCAATTTTTTCAGAATTTTGGAAAACCCATTGCAACCAAATTCCATTCAAATAATCTATGGCTCTAGTAAGGTATGGAGTTTCCTACAACACAAACTACCCTTTCATAACCACACATTATCCAATTGTTAACACCAGCTTGAGTTTTAGGAACTTTCTGCCCGTGACACAAAATAAGGAGATAGTTCCCTAAAGGGCAAAAACACCACAGCAAAACTTAGAATGGATAATATGTTGATTAATGAGAATTTACCAAGCTCCCTCAAGGATTCATATCAGAGATTTTCAGCCATGTGGGATCCCTGGATCCAGTATTCAGTGCCTTTCATACCCCAGATGTCTCTGAATGGCTGGTAACGCTATACAACTGATGGAGACGGTGGTATGTCCTGAGTGATTGGTCCCCTTCTATTTTAGTTAAGAGGTCCACAACTGTATTGTACTGTTTTTTATTTTGACTATTGTTCATTGGGCAAACTTGGTTTTGGTTTATATTCTTTCTGTTAAGTGTGTGAATGCCATTGCACTTCTTTGTTCGTATTCACAGTATTTTCTGTAATGCATAAGCTGTAATGATTATCAATATTGGATGTTTGTACGATATCATTCCAGCTTTGTTATCTTTCTATGGAAATTTAATAAAAATTATCGAAAGCAAAAAAAACCACAGCAATAATTACAGTGGTCTTAACCCCCTTTAATGCAAGGTACATTTATTGCTGTTTTTTTTTAATTTCCTGTTTTAGTAACCGGAAAAAAGGGCAAATCCATAATCCCCTAAAAAGATCTAAAAAAGTCCACTAGCTGGAGTTGATCTTTAAATACTGCTCTTCAGTATTTAGAATCTACACATACCAGTGAAAATATTAACTGTAGAATGCAGAGAATGGAATGCAGTGGTGTAATTGGTCAGTTTAGAAAACCAGTTATATTTCCATGACAAAAAACTTGGGTACACAAGGATACAAATGTTTATAATTTGGCACTGCTCCTCACAATCTTAGATTACCAGCCACAGTGCATTTGTCACTTCTTATTTAAAGTGTTATTACTTTACCACAATATATATACAAACTTCAGTAAGCGGAGTTATAACTCCCCAGCTGTCAGGCTACTTTTAATCCTAAAGTGACTAAGGCTTTCCTGATTAAAAGCATAGCATCTCATTCGCTGGTCCAGTAAGCTAGAGTTTCTGAGCAGATGTACTGATTCCTCTGGGAACAGCATGGTGCATAGTTTTTGCAGTCAAAACATTCTCCCCTGGATCTTTATATTCCCAGCTCAGTCATCAAATTATTTAGCTGAGCACAAGGCATCTCTTTTGGAGAAACTAATTTAGACTTTAGGTCACATAACATTCCTTGCCAATGACAAATGTGCAGTGTACGCCAGCAATAACACTTTGAATTGCAACCCTGTTCTAAAATATACATGCTACCAAACATTTGATCAAGTGGAGTAAAATGAAATTAGAGGCATGATTATCCTTCTGGGTTTAACAATCTAAACAGCAAAATAAAGATAACAATAGTAAATATACTGTACATGACTTATTTTATATTTCTACCACTAAAACATTGACATTAAATTTATTATATTGCTGGTAATAATTACAGTAGACAGGGGATTTATAGCTGAACACACCCTCCCACACCTAATTTAAGAGTGTGACTAAGAGGATCAAGTAGGTAATAATTAGAATATATGGAAGTGCCCCCACTGGAAGAGTTGCCTTTTTCAGTTAGTTCTGGTGACCATTCTTACTGGAACTAAGAGGTGATCATACATGCAAAATTTTACAGTTGTCACAAGAATACCTTCCGGTTACAACTGTCTGAATGGGATATGCCCCTCACTTTGTACAGATTGTCTTGCATTGTGTTTCTGGGACAGACAATGAAGGGGCAGAGAGAAAGATAGCATGAAATAGACTGATGGGGATTTAACCCTTTTCTACAACATTTAAATGGCTACATTCAAATTTTGTTTATTTTGTATCATCTAACATGTTTTGTGACATCTAAAGCTACGTACACACTTCCAATTATTATCGTCGGAAAACGAACGACGAACGTTCCTGCACGATATATATGAACGATCGTATAGCACCGATCCTGCACATAGAGGTAACGACACGATCGTTCTTAGATATTGTACACACAATAGATACGATCGTTTAAGCGATAGAGGAACTATTTGCACGACAGGAAAGTGAACGGACGTTCGTTCATCACGCATGCTCTGAACATGGACGATCAACGAACGACCGTACACACGAACGATGTTCAACGATCGTCGCCCAATCCGATCCGCCGGTCCGGTCGTTCGTTTCCAACAATTTTCCTCGTTCGTCGGCGTCGTTGGTTACTTTTTTACGAACGATTTTTTGCCCAATCGATCGTTCGTCGTTCGATTGGAACGATAAAAATTGGAAGTGTGTACGCACCTTAAGTATTAAGGCTACCACAGATATTGTATAAGACTGCAAAAGGGGTCAGTCTAAACCTCTGAGAAAGGGATTGTCTTTTCCTCGTATTAAGAAACAAGCATGTAACAACTGTAGTCTGAAAAGTTTGATCACCTATTTTTCACACATTTTCCAGTTCATTGATTGGTATTAAAGACAGCATCAGGTTAGAGCCTTCATTTTCCAAGTAGTTTACACCTAATATCCAAATTTTTGGGCTTTTAATCATATTTGAGTAGGCTCTCACATTCCACCCGCTTACTTTATGGACTTGAGAATGAAGACCTTTGGGGGGATCCCTTCCCTGATTAGTACGTGGTAAAAATCCCTAAATAAATATATGGAAGAGTGGAGGGAATTATCCATGCCTAGTAATTTCCAGGAAAAGAATTACAACAATTATTATGTAGTGATAAGGAAAACATTTTTATCCATTCTTCTTTCTTATTTTAGGATCAGTCATATTGATTGACCTCGCCAAGATACATGAAATTCATACATGTGCGGGACTTAATTTTCTCATACGCCAGAATTGTACAAAGAGCTGTGCATGCATCCCACTGGAAGAGCTGTGCATGCATCCCACTGGAAGATTTCCCCTCTCTGTTTGGTAACAGCTGTAAATGTTTAAACTTCTTATCACTTTTTGTCCCAGTGATGGTGGTCACCTGGAGAAAGAGAGAAGGAATAAAGCTCTCCAGCAGACTGACGGACAGCTAAAAATGCTGACAATTGTGCTAATTTCTTTCCATGCTTGAAACTCCAAACTATATATACACTATTATGTCCTTAGGGGTCTATTTATAAAGAAGTGAATCTGACATTCACTGTCCAGTACTTGGACCATGGACCTAGAAGATTCCCACAAAGAAAATGTTTGATGTCTGATTCACTGTTTTAAAAATAAAGCCCAAAGAGTTAGCTCTCCATCTATATTCTGTATGAGCAGGGAGATACTTGATGTATATGTTTTTTTTGGGGGGGGAAGATACCCCAAGCTCCCATTATTTCTGTGGGATCTGCAGGCAGAAGTAGACGCAACACCCTGCAGTGCATGCTAGTTTGTTTATATAGGACCAACAATTTGTGGGAGGCAGCAGGACTTGGTAAGTGTACCTAAGTAAATGGCTAATGTCATTGACGTTTGGATATGTGTACTTTAAAAAGCCACTAATCCACTTATCCCATTTGTAACCTACACCAGCTTGCCTTCATCCCATACTGCTTATTGCCATGTTCTTCCTGCAGATTTGCTCCAGGTCATTCAGATGATTATTATTTTTTCTTCTATTTATATAGCACTGACACATTATGTAGCACCTTATAAAGTCCATAGTCATGTCACTAACTGTCCCTCATAGGGCTGACAATGACAATCCCTACCAGAGTCATTAACACCTCCCTTGTCCTATTCGGCTTGCTCCTACTTTCTGTTAACTTTAAAGAGCACTCAAAACCCATTTTAAGGCAGGGTCCTCTCCTCCTCCTGTGTCACTATCTGTCATTTGCAACTCGTATTTAATGTACAGCGTTGCGTAATATGTTGCCGTTATATCAATCCTGTTTATTAAAATTAATATTATTAAAAATAATAGTAGTAATAACAACACAGTCTTAGGCAAATGAAAGAAAGCCAATTAACAATGTAATAAGTAACATGCCTGCCTGTGATTTTCTTATTAAAATTACACTTTGGGGGGGGGGGGTTACAGTTTAATTTCTAATTTTATTGAGGTGCTCCTCATCTGCTGCTACCTTGTCCCCTGGTAAGCCTTCCCCTGGGCTAACAATGCTACATGTACCCCTTTACATTACTGATTTATGGCCTGTAGAGAGATGGAGGCACCTGACACACCCGGAAGTGTCAGAGGCTGAATACCCTTGTGACCCTGCAATATCTGTATATCAGAAAGTCCCCAGCTCATGGATTCATTACAGCCATGACCACAGCTGTGACATTTCCCGTTTCCTCTTTTCCTCCTTATTGCTGTCAGAGAGTTGGCTGCTAGACGGCTGGAGCAGACCTCTTGTACAATTCAGCCGTGTTATTTTTAAATAAAGCATCTGTAAAAAAAAAAAAAAAATAAAGCGTAAGGTGGTAGTGAGTGACGTCACTGGACTGTCACCGGATGCCGGAAGCGGGAACGGAAACTGAGCTGCTGAGAAGGAGGAAATATACAACAAAACGAGCGGCGATTACAGAGTTGAAGCCGGGTGAGGTCTGACTGTAAGGCGCCGGAGAACCCTGCCAACTCTGGGAGGCTTCTCTTCCCCCAGCCCGGGGGAGGATGACAGCTCTTTGGGGAGACTGAAGAAGGACAGAGATGGGCTCCGGGGCACGGTGAGGTAAATATGTCCGGTGTGCTGCGAGGCAGGCTCGTGTGATTCGGCCCAGACTGTAGCTTGCTGCTCGGGACCCTGCCTGTATAATTTTCTTACCCAGGGACCCAGTCCTATAGTAGCTAAGTGACAGGTTGTCCCTGGAGGTGTCCCTCGTGATTACTATAAAATCCCCCAGCACCAGAACAACCCATTCAGTGTACTGTGTTTACAGAGTATGGCGATGACATGGTGTGTGTAAAATGTGATGACATATATATACAAAACAACTCGGTGTGCGAGCTTCCCGGAGATGGACCCCCCTCCCAGCCTGGATCTC
>NC_092861.1:51418834-51424474 GCF_032062135.1 Pyxicephalus adspersus
GGACCACTAAAGTAACCAAACTCAGACCGCACATGTGCGGGGAGCTGTGTGACACTCAAAGGGTAAGAAAGTTCCCCCAGAGTGACATCATGATGCCACAACCCATCCATTCTCCCATCGCAGGCTCAGACCTGCTTGCTAAATTCTGGGGGGGGGGCAAGAAAAGTTGTGTGCTACTGTCCCCCAGGGATGTTTACCAAGCAGGTCTGAGCCTGCGATGGGAGAGTGGGCTTGTTGTGTCCATATGGGGGACAGAACCGCGGACCACCAAAAGTTTCTCATGCCGCACCTGTTGGCAATCGCTGGTCTAGATGATACTGGATATCGATCAGCCAGGAAATGCGGTGCAGTCTATCTGACTTGCTTCAGATTCTAATGTGCTTTGTGCAAACTTCATAGGGGGGAAATTGAACCTGTACAAGGTAATGGGTTAAGCTGTAGTTCACCTTCACCTCAGGATCAGCAGTTCCCAAACATCTACAAGTAGTTTGCTGAGTGTATATTCAGCATGCTGACTTTTGATATCCGTATCTTTGCAGCGGATGTCTCTAATAACTATTGATGAGTGTTTAGTGATCAGTGTGATGACAGGACACCTTATTAGTTCAGTGAAGGGAGTGCAGTAACCTTTAACAACTAATTAGAATTCACATTTTACTGAATGGAACTGTGTTTGGTACTTCAGTAGTAATATATTTTTTATTTGAATTAACCACACGCCTTAAAAAAAAAAAACAAAAAAAAACAAATGATTTTGCTTAATAGATTTTCACAGAAACAGCGATGCTTTAACATTGTGAATCCAGTGATTAATTCTGCATATTGAACTAGATCATTTTTTTAACACAAATTCACTACGCATTCATGCCTGATAACTTTAATATTAGACAAGTACCAGTGATTTTTGCCTGTATACATACTGAAGGTATTTATTTATAAAGATATTCATGCATTGAATAATTCCTTGAAATATGAATGTTGCTGTTTTCTTGCTGTACTTTGTGCTGATGACCAGTTTTGGACCCCCATGGAATCTATACATTTAATAAGTACAGTGATTTCTGAATTATGAAAACCTGTTGAAAGTTGTGAAAGCAATACAATAGATTCATCATTCAGGCTTGCAGTTGTTTGAGCCAGGGATATAAAATGTATCGGTCACATGGATGTTTGACAGGGTAACAACATTCAGTTTGGAAGAAAGTTGTTGTGTCTCTGTGGTCAAAAAATTCCAGGATAATGTTCTGCTGAGTACCATTCAAGATCAGGGATCATTTATAAATTTCAGCATCTGTCACTGTTGTGGTGCAGTAGAGTCATTGTGGAAACAAGACATTTCCAAGGACAATCTGACTCCACAAATCAAAAAGAGCTGGACACTAAGCAATGTTTGTATAGTGGTTACTAATCCTTTTGGGTAACGGCCAGAATGCTCTTCCATATGTCAAATCAATGGTTTTCCCTATGATTATACGCTCGTTAGTTAGCTGTTCTGACAGGCTGCCCATTTAGTGAGTGATGTCTGCAGGATGCAATTGATAAGTAGTTGTACATTTTACTCCCTGAAGGGATAATAAATATGAGCAGATTTGTCAGCTCTTCAGTGCCTGTTACAGTTTGACTGCTAATCTGTTAGTGCTGGTGTACTGTAATGAAATGCAAAAATGCTGTTTTATTAATGAGGTCAGAAAGTATTTCTAGGATTGGAAATGTTAGAAGAAAGCGTCTTCACTTGGGGTGTTTTTAATATATTATATATATTATTTCCTGGAATCGGTACAAAAAAATTGTACATAAAAATATATTTTCATTACTGCCTGAAGGGAATTATTTTTATGCCTATGTGTTTTTTTTTTCTTTAATACTGTGGCTCTAGGTAGAACGCTTTTTCCTTTGCCGTGTTATTTCCTGTAAGAAAGGAAACGGGAACAGAGGATATAACACTGATATTTATGGAGCGCAGACAGCAGTATTTTCTACACATGTACTTATTCTGTGTGACTGTGAAATTTCAACACACATTTAACAGGATCTTAAGAACCGTACAGATGCTCAATATTTGTCGCCTGAAATTATGATTATTATTTCAGGCATCAATGTTATGAACAAGCTCTGTACAAACTGACTGGCCAGCTAGTCCCGAGCATCCTGTTTTGTTCTATGGAGAGGGGAAATAGAGCAGGAGGCGCCCCGCAGGGACAAAGATATTTGGACAACAGTGGTTGTTAGCGTTCAGTAATCTTGAGATCTGACATAGGGATTCGCTAAGTAATGTTGTAGGATATCTCTACTGACCTTGTCTTTTCAGATGATTAAGACTATCAAGTAAAAATCTATTGTCTGCAAGCACCTTTAGTAACAGCTCTTTTTGCTTTTAATGTTATTAGGGACTAAAACACAACACCCACATAGGTCAGATGTATGAATTTGTCGCTATTGCAGCTCAGCATCTTTTGACTAGCTTTTATCTAAGCCGCATCACATCACTGTGTAGTTGCATGTTGTTATCCTTTATTTTTAAAGTGCCAACAAATTACACAACACTGTACATTAAATAGGAAAATTAGAAATGTACATTTGTTCTTGATGCTGGGAGTCTATTATCTGTATGTAGGGTTCCTTTGTTTCCCCTGAAACCCAAAACATTGGTTTAATAGGGCTTCCCTGAGACTTCAGGGATAAAAATCTCTAGATAATCTGGCCCAAGCAAACACTGATTCTAGTTACTTAGCACTAAATTCAGTTATCCAGCGATGCACAAGTCTTGTATAGTGAAAAAAAAACTTTCCTACTTGACTAAACCTAATGCCCACATCTCGTGTCTCACATGCTCCTCCTTCCAGACATTGCAGATCAACTGCAACAATTCGTCCTACTGTAGTATAGGCAGTCACAAGTGTTCTCAAAACTGACAGCTCTACTCTGATAAAAGAAACGGAACAGCACCATAGCTTTATTAGGTGTGCTCCACTGGCAAGCTTAAAGAGCATTTCATGGGGACTAAATAAAAACTATACTTGCAAATTCACTTGTAAATAGAGTTGTGTTGCAGCACATAGTTCCACCTTAAAGGATAACTGTGCTGTCACACAGAGTACAGTTATTTGGTTTTCCTCCTCTGACCTAAGGTAAACTGCTCTACAGTGCTGTACTTACTGCGTTCCCAGTAGCATTGATATTGGGATCTCAAAAAGTATGAATTTGTGTGTGGGGGGTGGGGGGGGATAGGATAACTACTTTATTTGGAAGGTAAAACCAGTAGCATAACAGTGTTTTTTGCCAGCAAGAGAATGTCATGCATTAGGTAAAATAACTGTTAAATCTCAGTCATTTCTGAGTGTGAAATGCCTCTAAGCCCCCACTTAATGGTCAACTTCAAAGCCCATTCATTCTTTGATCAATTACTTTGCAGCAGATAAAAAAGAAAATCATTGTTTTTTCTCTTCCTAAAGAACACTTTTAATTTTTCTTTCCTTTTTCGAAATGGAGGAAACTTTACAAAAATGATAATAGACTGACTTAGTGGAACTTGCACTATAAATCCTTTGAGTTTGAAGTGGGGAGTATAATATGGTATAAAATGACTGAAATCTTTGTTAGGTAGTGTGGTATGGCCATTGCAAACAGAATATACTTGTTTGCAAGAGTTTATTTTTATATGAATGTACATCCAGAATTTTAGTTTTGCATCATGAAATGCATTTGAGCTTTTTTTTTTATATGATGTTTGTGTTAATCATCTGTGCATTATTTTTAGGAAAGTTTGTATGACAGTTTTTCCTTTAGTGGTTATTTCTTGCTAAAAACAGAAAGTTGGGGAAAATCTCAGAGGCACACATGAAATATTTTGTCTATATAAATTGAGATTCCCTTTTCTTATTTGGCATTGCTATAATTGAAATATAAATCATTTAATTTATTCCAAGCAGGCAGCAGACAACAGTAAAATCTGACCCTTCAAAACAAAAAAACTAAAACTCCTGAACCTTCCTAAAAACATAAGTAAAAAGGTATAAACGTTGTACTTCTGCTATGTATTTATTTCTTGTGTCAGTTATAAATATTATGCATGTGGACACATTTTTTACAGCAACATTTCAGAATGTTAGTGAAATGGCAAACATTTTTGAAGTTTGGGACAAAGTAGGAGGAAGGCTTAGCCAGGTTTAATTGCTGTCTTAGATTCACTTTCTTAATGTATCCTGGTGACCATTGTCATTAGGATAGAAAGTGAGGGAAAATGCAACTTTTCCAGGTACCGTCAGAGAAGTTGGTGATGGGAAAGTCTTCCATGAATTGAAAAAGACAAAACTTGTTCACGCCAGAGAGTTTTCCTTCATTTTCTGATGTGGCTTTACGACAAGAAGTAAAGGTAGGTCTACATGTAGGGAGCTCTATACAAAACTAAAAAAAAATGTGGAAAAGACTGGGGTTGGCATAGCTGTGACTGCTTTTCAAGGCAAGGATAGGAGACAGTGAAGGAAAATCTGTAACTGAGAACTGATGCTTCATGTAACCTTGTAGCCAGTACTGATCCCACAAAATGATTGCTTGATCAAGATGTTTTGGCTTTAAACCTTAGCTGTGATGGCTTACTAGAAGCTTCATTCTTGGTGTATTCCATTGCTCCAGTCATCACACTTACACAGGGCTCTGTGGCTGAAGCACTGAACTACAAAATTCACTTTCAAGAAGCATTTACTGGGCATGGCCTCTGCATGGAAAGCCTCTCTTTAGGTTAGATAGGTTGGATGTTATCCTCAAGAATGCCACGTAAGCAAAGAGTATCTACTTTACCTAGCAGAATAAGCCTAGGGAGAGATTTTATCACTTCTGAGAAGAAATCCTTTCACTTACCTAAAGCCATAATTCCCACAAACAAAATATCTAATGCCCAAGCTTGGCCACCTGTTTTGGAGTCCTGACATTCCTGCCAAATTCATCTCCAAGCCCTTCTCAGTGGGCTGATGTCTGCTGGCCTTTGCAGTGCTTGCTCTTATTTACCCAATACTTGAATGTAGGAAGTAGTGTCCCAGGGTTACAAGCCCACATTTTCTTTCTTGTCACATCATTTCTTTTCTACTTCTAGTCTTTATTAGTGGCCTTCTAGACCAATGGTTTGTTTCCCTAGTTAATGCTGTGTAACAATCTCAAGAATTCTAATTGGAATTCAAATAAAGGATTTATTTCTGTGTGTAGACTGTTCCAAAACCCACGAAAGACATTCTCCCCTTTCAAAGTCTGAATCCTTGATATATAAATATAGATAAATAATGTGTAATATGTAAAATAAAAACTTAATTCATTTAGAATACTATTTGAGTACTGGAATGCTAGGTATTGGCAACATGCAGTAATTTTTTTTTTTTTATTATTATTTTTGTGAAGTTGGTTGTTTAAAGTGCTCTTCAATTTAAGCCCAAGTGTTGACTACATATCTTAATTGAGTGATTGCTTTTAGCAACCCTGAAGTTGTGCTAAAGCTTTCTAATGGTCTAAAGTAGTAATATAGCCAAAAAACAGTCAACCAAGTAAAGTGTGCATTAACATAAGGAGGTGTGCATATGTGCGAAGCGAGGAGCGGAAAATAGGCCATCAGGGCTGGGCATGGCAGGGTTGGACCATCCCCTTAAACAATAT
>NC_092861.1:51425703-51427676 GCF_032062135.1 Pyxicephalus adspersus
TTTTTTTTTTTTTTTTGCATTTAACTGACATCTTTTTGTTATGTACATAATGCATGCAGTCCAATCTTGTTATGCCAAAGCAAATCATAGGCTAATATTGGAAAAAGTTGTTGATGTATTTGCCAGTATAAACATAACTTGTGATGCCTTGCAATAAAATATTAAACTTGAACTCTGGGAAGACATAAAATACCCAAATGAGTGCAGTTTTGTATTCCAGGCTGGTAGATGTAAATTGTACTTATTACAATATATAAAAGTATTTTTGAAATACAAGCAGGGAAAGTACCTAAATTTGACCAGGTATTATCCTCTTGCAGGCCCATTGCAGCAGAGCTGGAGTGTGAGGAAGCTGCAGAACAATGGCTCAGTCAGATCATATGCTGGCAAAAAGCATTTTGCTAAAGAAAAACACTGATTTGAGAGATAAGCTGATCACTGAACTTTTTATGCTTTCACTGTCAATTAATGGACTGGGGTCCAGGACTACCTGGGCTTAGAAGACGTGGGTTAAAAGATGTCTGTAATCAGACTGAGGACATTTAGCATTCGAAAAAAGTACTGTAAGCAGATCTCTGAAATAAAGATGAGAATCTCAAACACTGGGCAGCTAGGAATAGAGTTGAACGTTATTAGCTCATGAGTACCTGGATGAATGGAGAAACAAATGTAATGGAAAGACTGTAATGGTTTCTGGCTTGTTTACATCTATTCTGGTCACACTAAATATTTCTTCCTGTCTATTAAAGGTTTTGCCATAGGAATGCCAGTGTGTGAGTTTGACATGGTGAAGGATCCAGAAGTTCAAGATTTTAGGAAGAACATCCTCAATGTTTGTAAAGATGCTGTTGAACTTCGTGATGCAAATGGCCCTATTAGCAGAGCACTTTATGTTTACCCACCTAATGTAGAATCTTCTTCAGAGCTTCCCAAGCACATAGAAAGCAAACTAGATAAAGGTAAAGTAAACTTGGAGCATTTTACAACACCCACACTCTTATGTGATGTGTGTATTTTCAGTTATTGAACCCTGACTTTCCCCACTGTCCAGTGCTGTAGCAGTATAAGTTTTAAGGTTCAGTAACTTTATAACTGAACTGTTCCTTATTGGCAATTCTTTTCCACAGGGCAAATAATTGTAGTTATTTGGGTCATTGTATCTCCCAACAATGAAAAACAGAAATACTCTTTGAAGATTAACCATGACTGTGTACCAGAACATGTAATAGCAGAAGCAATAAGGAAGAAGACAAGAAGTATGTTACTATCCAATGAGCAGCTAAAGCTTTGTGTTCTTGAATACCAGGGAAAGTATATACTAAAAGTATGTGGCTGTGATGAATACTTGCTGGAAAAGTATCCACTAAGTCAGTATAAGGTAAGAAAGACATTGTAATATGTAAAAAAATGTTCTAGTGGAGCCAACCTTGGGAAGATATTGTTTTGTGGTTTTATGAGGTTAGATGGAGGATTTGTAAGTCATGTGAGCCATGTGGTTACTGGTCATGGCCATAGAAGACTGATATAGGATCTACCATTCAGAACATATCACCTGAATAGTACCTGGCTAATGCATCGGAATACACCAAGTTTGAACTAAATATATCGTCATTCCAGGTGACGGAGGATTTATCCAAAGCTGCTTATCTCTGATACCTACTTGTGTGGCCAACATAAAACCTGTGACCTGGAAAGAGTTAGAACATATGTTAGGTTTTCTTTACCACTGTTCCCACATTTTAGTAGTAAATTAGTACTTCTGACAATGTTTTATTGCTTTTTGAATAGCACTTGAATAAAGTGCAAGTTACGTTGATTTTAGGAAGAAAATACTATCCCCAGTTTCCAGTAATTTTGCCTAGGCAAGGGTGGCAAGGTGGTAGCAACCTGAGAACTGATAATCCCATATCCTGAGAAGATGTATCCCTGCTTGGTAACTTTTATTCTTTCTATGCACTAGTTTTTTTTTTTTT
>NC_092861.1:51428345-51437839 GCF_032062135.1 Pyxicephalus adspersus
TGATTATCTATATGCCATCTTGTGAGTTTACTAGTGGAAGGTAATGAAGCCAACAAATGAGAAGGGAGAATACCGGACTGAAATGAGCCAAGCTGTTCTCTGCAGTGATGGTCATTTCTTTATGCAAATACTAGAACCTAATGACATACTAAAAGGGAGGTATGGAAAGTCTGATGCAATAAACGCATGCACTATTTTTAACTTGAGAGTTTGCACATTAAAGGAACATATTTTTTTAGTGTTTTGGTGCTTTCTAATCTTAATTATAGGACATATGTATTAATCGTGTGTGTAGTACAGACCCATATCCATGTGTGGTACTCCTTTCCAGCTGGGGGAGACAGTCATGGTGCTGTACAGCACAGCTGCCATACAGGTGTAATTATATCTGTGCAAGGAATGAACAGGTTAGGCCAAGGGAGGTGACCAGTTGGAATACCAGTACAAATGTTCTTACAGGATAACTTAAATGTATATGTTACTGTTTTGTTGACTTTGAACATATTTATTAAATGTCATTATTATATTGCAGTATATAAGGAGCTGCATAACGCTTGGTCGAATGCCCAATTTAATGTTAATGGCAAAAGACAGCCTATACAACCAGATTCCAGTAGATACTTTTACAATGCCCTCTTACTCAAGACGAATTTCAACAGCAACACCATACATGAATGGAGAAGCATCTGCTAAATCTTTGTGGGCGATCAACAGCAGTCTCCGAATAAGAATTCTCTGTGCAACATATGTCAATGTAAACATCCGAGATATTGACAAGGTACATTTCCTTTATAATGTCGTTTCTGTATTTTGGTTATTAAAAGTTTTGTAAACCTCATCTGTTTTTGCTTTAGATTTATGTCCGAACTGGTATATATCATGGAGTTGAGCCATTGTGTGACAATGTCAACACTCTGAGGGTGCCATGTTCAAATCCCAGGTAAGTTGTTTATTCATGTTTTCCTGATTTATTTTATTTTATTTTTTTTTAATACTCAGTTGTTTATTTTTTATTTTATTGCCATTGCTGTTAACCTCAATTGGTGTTTAATGTTTGATTTGATTTAATGTTTCAGTCTTTTAATTGTTTTTAGTTACATCAAGGACATAAATCTGTTTTCATTTACTCAAAATTGTTAAAATGTATTTTAATTTTATTGTTGCCTTGTATGGCTGTTTGCCAAGTGCGTTGTTGACTAAACGCAGTATCTTAAAATATAATATTCCATTATTATAATAAAAGAAGCTGTAAACCTACAAATGGCCAATTCCCTAAAACAATGCAGTGTTGCGGGTACCTTCAGTGGCCACTGAAAATATCTGACATTCGTGAAGTGTTCTCCCAAGCCCCTTTTAGCCTGGCACACTACCGGGCACTTTTCAGCAACCACCCCGGTGTTTTTGGGTCAGCAATATCAGATGTGTAGCACAGCATTGTTTTAAGACATTGGCTGCTGGGGAGGTATGTATACAACAACGTCTGTAGAAAGATAGCTGAGGTTTATGATGAAGATCTTCATGAGTCAAACATCTGGGAGCTTGTGTTCCATTTTTTTACAATCTTAATTCATTAGGTAAAGTAACTTCAGTAAAAGGTATTAAACACAAAATGTGTTTTCAATTACCCATTAAATACTTCTCTATCTTGTGGTGGAAGATAAGAAAATTACAGTGAGGAACCACATTCTGCAGAGGTTCTTTAGCGCAGCAGTGTGGCTTCACATGTGTGTTTTCTTTTCAGATGGAATGAGTGGCTTTTGTATGACATGTATATCCCTGATCTGCCCAGAGCCGCTCGCCTCTGTCTGTCCATTTGTTCTGTAAAGGGCCGAAAGGGGGCCAAAGAGGTAAGCATTTTTAGTATACCCTGACTGTTTTTCATGCATGTCGCACACTTTTTACATGCAAAATTTAATGTGTTTCGATGAATTGTTTTTTGTTGTAGGAACACTGTCCTTTGGCCTGGGGCAATATAAACCTGTTTGATTATACAGACACGTTGGTATCTGGGAAAATGGCCTTAAACTTGTGGCCAGTGCCTCATGGACTGGAAGACCTGCTAAACCCAATTGGTGTTACAGGGTCCAACCCAAACAAGGTAAAATGTTGATGTCCATACATACCTTCTTTGTTTCTTTTAAATGCAGTTTCAAACAAGGATGGATGTTATATGTAGATTAACAAACAGATAAGTGCACACTACATTTACTGTCCTAAATTATGTACACACCCGTTACTGACCTGCTTCTGGAAATGCGTATTGCAATTGCACTGCTATTCTGCTAATTGCGTTATATTTAGAGTCACTGAGTACAAATGCTTGTGCAGATTGGGAAGTCTGCAATGCCTGCATACGTGTTCCAGGTCACTAACATGGTGTGACAATCGGGCAGCTGACGGGCTACATAATTAGGTACTCAGAAAATTTGATATTTCCCTGAAAACTTATAAGGTATGTATTATGTTCAGTGTTTCCATTCCATATTAAAGTTTAGTTTTTTTTTTTTTTTTTTTTGAACAACTATATTACTTTACAGTGGGGTGTATTTTAAAAAAAGTACTTTTTTTCATTCTAAATGGTTGATTTTCAGGAAACCCCTTGCTTGGAGCTTGAATTCGACTGTTTCAGTAGCCCAGTAAAGTTTCCTGATATGCCAACGATAGAAGATCATGCAAATAAAGTTTTGGAAAGAGAAATGGGCTACAATTACAGCCATTCTGGACTGGTAATTATGTGATTTTGTTTTTCTAATGCTATCAAAGTGTAAAAGCTGGTATTATGGTTTAAAGTCACTTTCCTTAAAAAGATAATTGTTGTTTTAAGTGTCAGCGCACTTAGAGGACCTCAGAGGACCTGAAAGCTCAGTATGATTATTATAGCTTTTTTAGAGACCTGTTTAGAAATTCTACACGTGATAAAACATGTTGCGTATAGCTTGTGATGTGATAAGAAAATGTCCTGGGTGAAATTAAACCCATCAGTAGTTGTAAAATGCTAAATATGTTCTTGATTGAGGAATAGATGCAAAAACATATAGTTATAAATTGATTGATATTTTACAGTTTTGTTGATAATTGCCTTTTTTTAAACATTTAATATAACAAATAATGATAAATAGGCATCTTAGTGATGAGTTTGTGTAGGATAAATGTCTGGAGAATACACGTACAGTGTAGGTGGTGGAGAGCATGTCATGGCATCATAGATTGTGAAAGTGGCGGGGAGGGCTCTAAAAGCACAAAAGTGTGATTGGAACTGGGGACTGTGAAGGTTTTGAAGTGCAGTAACTTATTAGCAGGAACTGTCATAAAATCTAGGAACAGTGGATGTTCTATAAGAAAACAGGGCATTGTAACTGAGTTTACTATTGGACCAGGGAGTGTGCAGGTGAGTCTGATATTTGGCATGGCATAATACATCTAAAAAGCTAACAGGCCATGTAGTGGTTATTGCACACAGCTTTGGGACTGGCTGTTGAAGTTACCACACGTTGGTTACTAATTTCCGAGGGGTAGATGCACATGCCCTGGTGAACGTTTGTGAGTATTGAAGGGCTCTCACATAAGCAGTGTGAAATAGAATTAATGTGAATAAGCTGCGGAATAGACACTAAGGGGTTATTGTAATACCTTCTTATCACTTGGAGGTAATAGATGTGCTCCAAAGTAGATCACGTCAGAAAAATGAACCTACAGATGAACAAGCAGTGCAGACAGGTCACTACTGGGTAATGCTCATGAAGCACAAATAGTTGGATTTTAGCAAATCTTTTTGGTTGAACTGGGTTAGTTATTATGGGTGGTATGCAAAATAAATAAACTAAAATATGTGAGTGTATGTGTTTGCTCATAAAGCAGATAGTCTTGCGGCTATTGCTGGTATTATTTTCAGTGGCTTTATCTTTGCTCCCCTATGATTTTGTTTCACTTTGAAACTGTGTTTTTTGTTTTTTTTGTAACCTTGTGTCTAACCCTCCCAACTGTCCCTCTATCTCCAAAAAGACTGTCTCTGTGTAATTAGACCTTGTAATCTTTGACAAGGAGATTGCAGAAAATGTATTATACTGAAATAATGAAAACATTTGCAGTCATTATATTGGTGGTCAAACAAGCTGCTATTCATTACATTTTTGCTCTTCAAGGAAATCGTGCAACATATTTTTCCTAAGATTGGAACAAGTAAGAAGGCTCTACCTTTATCTGAAATGTTGGCATGTAATATCTTTTCAATATGCCTGTATGTTGCTGTTTGATCAATAACAGAAAAGTATCATTTTTATGAAAAAAAGGGATAAACCCACATTATCTAGATCTAATTGTTAACCTAGTTTTAAAAGAGATTGGTTAGGATCTGAGATTTTTAGCATGGAAAGTCAGATCTCATCCATGAGTCAGATCTCACCCATCCATGTATGCTTGTAGTATGTACTGTTCGCACATATTATTATTATTATTATAATATTATTTTCTATAGCGGTGTCTGTTGGTGGAGTCACAAACTTGATTTACTTGCATAGGTGACAAAAAAAGATAAATCTGGTTGTCTCCATGACCGTTTTTTGTGTTGTTAGCCCTTCATTTAGATCTTTATGCTCCTTATTATCATTGTAATGCAAGTTTTGGTGATGTGTTAATTTTTTTTTTTGCAGGCAAGTAGAATAGCAAGAGATAATGAAGTCCGTGAGAGTGATAAAGAGCAACTCAAAGCCATTTCTGCCCGGGACCCTCTCTCTGAAATTACTGAGCAAGAAAAAGAGTTTCTCTGGAGCCACAGGTAGCATTTATTTGCTCTGTCTGATTTAGGTTTCTTGCAGGCAAGTCCTCATTAGGCAAGCAAGCAGCACTCATTAAGTGTGCACATAAGCTATTGTATTAATTATCCTGCATCAAGCTAAAACAGTTCATTACATGTTCGCTGAAACCCTATAAGGCAAAGTGCAACATAGGTGGCTAATGTGCATAACGGCCAGTTCCATGTGCTTGGCTTGGACGTTGTTTATTACATATAAAACTGGTAAACCCGCTGCTAATCCAAAAAAATTACATTTCATAAAGTCAATGATTTCATACACAAACGCGCACACTGCAAGAGGAGACACCAACAAAATATGCCACTCGCCTTCTTTCAAATGGCTCATTCCAGAGAATCCCTGCCACCAGTAAGTTCTGTCCCCCAGCACTCACAGCTTACTGCACAGCATCTGTTTTTGCAGACATTTGCTCCACAAGACAAATGACTAATTCTCAATGTCACAAGTCACCACTTTAATCTGCCCCTCTACCCTAACCTTATTCCCCAGTGTCCGTGCCACCAGTAGGATATGCTTTGAAACAACTGACTCCTTGGCAGCACTTTTGCAATTTAGGGCTAAATGGCATATTTCAACTCAGTGAGTTGAAATGAAATTAATTCTTACATTTTGCTTTGATGTATGTTAAGATAGATACACATAATGCCATTTGATAGTGCAGTATACAAAAGCCAAGTTAAACTACAAAAATGAAAATACACATGTTAAATTTGAGGAAAATTAGTTGAAAAAGCTACCAATGACACCCAAACTCTTCTCTGTAATAAAAATTCTTTACTACATAGTAAAGTAAATCTGAGGAATATCTGTTTAGCGAGTAAATCTACTTTGAGCTAATCTGGAGTTGCTCCAATCTAATAATAAATTTAATTAAACCTCCTTACTTTCCTATTTAGCTATCTTTCTTACCCCCTTTTACAATTCACTCCACCAAAAATGGCTTACTGTTCACAAGTATCCCCCCACCCTAACTTCTTTTTAGTCTTTTCCATGAAAATATGGTATGTGTAATTTGGTAAATCTGTTACTGATGAGACTTGGACTAAAATGTAGGTCCCTACACCTAAAACGTCCAAAACACTTTAAGATATTAAAATGCATACAAGATAGCCACTAGTGGTAGCTTGCTGTAGCAAAATTTGTGCACAACCACTTACCTTACAAATCTTTATGACTTCTCTTTTTGTGTCTAAGTTTATTGGAATGCTCAATTTCCCTAATATAATAAAGAAAAATGTTTCAATTTACCCAGTCATTTTTGTTTTTTGTTTTTTATACTACTCCATGAACTATTAGGATAGTAAAAGGTTGTATATAAAGTCACAGGTATGGAAATATAGATTTAAAATATTCACATAAATATTTGCATACATTAATCTTACTATCTTTTTTTGCATTTATACAATCTATATAATTTTTTATAGAGTTTAGTAAAATGTTAAGCAATTATTTTTTATTTTGTATGTATGAAAATGTCAGTGAAGTTTTAAAGCCCAGTTGAACATTTTGTAATAATTGCATAAACATATTTCTAAAATGCTAGGGATACAATATCCTGTGTTAGCTGTATGCTAGAGTGAGGAGACCCCTGTTAGGTGGGATGCAATGGTCCAGGTCTCCATTGGTCTGACTGTCCCCCTGCTTAGTGCACCAATCAACATACTGCCTAGGGAAAGTAAGCACTGTTAATCAGAGCTCAGGACCAGGACTATTTTGGATACCTGGAGAACCAGACTCCTGTGATGCTAGAATAGGCTTTCTGACCTTGCTGCAGTATAAAGTAGTGTTACAAAAACATATTTATTACTGTTAATTACAGCCTGATTGCATTGCTTCAGTAATATGGAAGCTTCAATTGGGGTTTAAAGTCTTTTCACACTAGAACTTTTGGATATATTTTAGCTAAACAGCTGCTGTGCATTAGCAAATGCAAAATTCTTGACAATATGTAAGAAACAAAGGTGTCTGAATGAATGTGGTGGATGTTGCGTAATACTATAAACATTTATGTGCAGTTTTATCTCCTGTCCTTCATGTTTTAGTTTAGCCGTTATATGTCTAACATCTTTTTTGCTCACCCATTGTAGTACCTTAAAGTGATTTTACACCAATTCCATTTTACAGGCATTATTGTCTGAATACCCCTGAAATCCTCCCTAAGCTGCTTCTAGCTGTAAAATGGAATAGCCGAGATGATGTTGCACAGGTACAGTATAAAAATAATCTTACTGCACCAGATGTTTGACATTTTTTTTTTTCCTTTCTGCAATATTTGCAATATTTAAACAAAGCAGTCTGTTGGCTATTACATCAAAATATTCTTTTTTGTATTGTAGGGCTTTCTGTAGTATTTAACTATTGGTTAGTGTATGCCACTTACAGTATATGTATCTAGTAGACATGCCTACAGTGTGTCTGTAAAAATGTTGCTTTATGAAAGATTAACCATTTTCCTGGCTAATATTGATATCTGGTTGTAATTAGTGGAAAATGTTTGACAGGAATCCACACAATAAATGCAGTGGTGATTGTTTTTTTTTTTTTTGAGAAATCGCTGCTTGCACTCCTTGTCTCAGCTCTCTACTATCTGACAAATCAGATCTTTAACTCATGTGCCAAGTCCAAAATAGCCCCTTGGGGCCTAAACCAGCTGACATATCCAGTTTTTTGGTTAATTTATCCATCTCCCACTGGTGCTAGACACTAGTATATAATGTAAGTTGGTCCTTTTTTGCTCCTCTTGTCTTCTACCACCTTTATTGAGGATGTAAACAACAAATGGTAATAATAAACATAGATCAACAAAAAAATTATTTTTGATAATCATCAGAAACCACAGCAAAGTTTTCTAAATCAGTTTTTCAAGCAGATTTCATATCTGTTTTCAGTTTTTCGCTAACATGTACAGTTACTGAGTTTTGGGTACTGGTATAGTTAACATTGTACATGCATGTATTTATGTATTGTACATGCATGTATACATGCAGATCTACTGAACAGTGTCGGTCAGGTACCATTGTTTCTTCAGAAATGCTTAGAGTATGAAATGTAAATGCAAGAAATGTATTTTTATGACATGCCACAATCCAGTTTCTGGAATGAATCAAGCAGATTCTGAACTCCTTCCTTGTATGTAGGAGGCTCATGGTTGCCCAGGAAATTTTCATACAGCTCCTTGAATTCATCCCAAGCTGCTGAGAGATTGTTTGAAAACATCATCTCGCAAAACAGACTTGATCTGTGGCCCTATAAATATCCCCTCCTTCATTTTTGCAGTGCTTATGTTTGGAAACTTCTCAACAAGGTGCTAAAATCCCATGGAGTTTGACCCATGTTTTACCCATGGCCTTTACAAGGTTCTTCATTAAGCCTAACTTGATATGGAGAGGTGGCAGAAATATTTAATGTGGATCAACCAGAGCAGAAACTTGGCACTGCTTGTTCCGGGCTTATAGGTATCTCTTGGTAGCCAATCAGGCTTGACATAATGATCTCCCGTAGATCGGCTGTCCCACAAGCATAGGAAACAGCAATATTTTGTGAATCCTCCTTGCATTCCCATCAGCAAGCCAGTGACTTTTAGATTCCCACAGATGTTCCACTGGTGTGTTTTATACTGGATAGCTTCAAGTAGTAACTTCATGTTGTCATAGGACTCCTTTAGGTTAACGGAATGGGCAATCGGTAAACTTGGTTTGGAATTACCGTTATGCAGTAAGACTGCTTTCAAGCTTTAGAAGAATCAATGTGGATACGCCATTTAGATGGAACATGCTCTTGTGACAAACTGTTAAAGAGTGTATTTATATCATGACAGTAGCACAGTGAGCCATCACTAGTGAAGAACCTTGTCAAGTTATGATTTTGTTTTCTGTCGTGTGTTACAGTTACACCCTTTGCAAGCAAGTGCTTCTGTTTAAGCCTTAAAGCAAGAAGTTCTGCTTTGTCTTTGGAGATATTTAGATCATGAATGAGATCATTCAGCTCTGCTTGTGTAAAGGTCTCTGGTTCTGAATCTTCATCGGCCAAGTACTCAGGATCAGATGATTGGGGGTTGTAACTGGCTGCAACTCCAGCACATTCTTCATCACCTTCTACAGAAGCAAGTCCATCATGTGGCGGTACCGGAAGTGACAATGAATCATCATAGGGAACAGGCCTAATTGCAGAATTAAGGCTGGGATATACAATTTTGTGCTTGGTTTTACCTGAGAATCCATTTTTGTTGACGTGCCAAAAATAGCAGTCGATTAGATGGTCTCGCGGTTCTCTCCACACCAACGGGATTGCAAATGGCAATGCTGCTTTATGCCGATTTAGCCAGTCACCCAGTCTGTTGGTACAACTGGTACAGATGACGTATTACAGAAACTATCTGGATCATTAAGGTGATTTCTAGGCATGATGACAAAAAAACCAATTGCAGTTAGTGCCGTGTCTAACCTTAAAAAAAAATGACATGTTGACCTGTGTTATTTATTACTTATGGCTCTTAGATAGCCTCTCCTCTTATTCTAAGGTTTACTGTTGTATAGATTGGGGAAGGATTTTAGTGACATTGAAGGCTTCATTGTTGAGATTCCTTTACTTTCTGTCTGGTAAAATGCTGTCCCCAAAGCCTGTGCAAGAGGAGAAATATCTCTAGCAGTAATACAGACAGAATTACATTTCTTTTACAAAAAA
>NC_092861.1:51437926-51526048 GCF_032062135.1 Pyxicephalus adspersus
GGCGTACCCTTCATAGCAGTTGCATTTAACAGGCATTTAACTGATTGGATAAAACCACAGTCCGCAGCCCTTTAGTTTCTGTTCACACATTGTGGGTAATTGGGGGATAAATTAGCAGGTTGACATTGAGGATTTTTTCAGTTTGTGTGCTGACCTGACTTGTGTTACAGTGATAAAAGTCCTGACTACTTAGAGAGTGTGACTGAAAAATGTTTAAATGACCGACAGGATTGTAAGCAGGTTAATCTGCCTGTGTGTCATATCCACTTTTGGTAAGCATGAGTTTTGATCCTGTCAGTCAGGGGTATGCCCTGTTCCTCGGACTATTGCAAATTTTGCAAATTATCTGGAAAAAATACATTCTCTTTTTATTGTCTGTTTCCCTGGTGCAGATTTTTCCTCACTTTGTCTGGTAAGATTCTGCCCATAACAAAAATTGAGTGTAACCATATACATATTAGTAAGAATATAGAAATCAAAAAGATTTTTCATGTTATTTTTATTAGCAACAATGTTATCCAATATTTATAAAAATTAATTTTGCTTTTTTTTCTTCCACAGATGTATTGCCTTCTTAAAGACTGGCCTGCAATCAGACCTGAACAAGCAATGGAACTGCTAGATTTCAATTACCCAGATCGGGTAGTGCGGTCATTTGCAGTTACATGCCTTGAGAAGTATTTGACCGATGACAAGCTGTCACAGTATTTAATTCAACTTGTTCAGGTAACTTTTCTGTTGGCAGATGATTCTTTTATCCTCTGCTTGCAAAAGGGAACAGATAGCTAGAAGAATATTGCTCTTGTTAAGGCAGTATAATGCTGTTAGCAGAGAAAAAAGCTGCTGCTACTGTCTGGTTAGGGGTGGGAGTATTCAGTATACACTGGTTTTGTACCTAGCTTCCAGCATTAGACAGGGGCACTAATTTATCAGAATCATACAGTTAATGTTCTTTATTGTTAGTGGTGCTCCCCGGCTCTGTTATGGTATTTCCTCTTCTGTGGTGGAAACATCTGGCCCTTGGGAGCAGTATATAATGACAACATTTTTGTGAATGTTTTAAAAGAAAATGTAAAGTAAAGTTGATGATCAAAATAGTTTAAAAGGACCATTCCTCTTGTCAGAAGTTAAAGAAAAAAAAAAAGGTTGATTTGAACTTTGAATTGGTTTTGAATAGAGAAATGTTTTGAAGTAAAATTGTATTTGTTTTTACAGGTTCTTAAGTATGAACAATACTTAGACAATTTACTAGTGAGATTTCTACTCAAGAAAGCACTAACTAATCAAAGAATTGGCCACTTCTTTTTTTGGCACCTGAAGTAAGTTATTTCCGCATTTGGATTATTTGGCCTAATGTTTTTTTTTAATTTTGTTTGTTGGTTTTTATAAAGAAATTTTGCTATCTCTTCACCCTGGGCCTATTTTTACAAAGAACCACAAGGTGATAATGTGATGCCCCTCCAGCACACACATCATTTAATGTTGTGCCTTTTGTCATAGAAGATTACATAAAGACATACAGTAAATGGATATTAAAAATGTTTAGTGTCTAGTTTTAGTAAAGCAAAGTAAATACCTTGCTTAGTAGGACAGTGTTCTGAATTCTGTGCTTCTATAAAATGTCAATGTAATTGAAAGTCTTGATAGGGGTCCTTTAATTCTTCATAACTGTACCTTAAAAGACATCTCTCTGGACTCTGTCTGGATGTCTCTGAAACAAACAGAGAAATCCCAGAGCAGGCAACGTTAATCTAGGTCAGAAAAAGGGGCAAAATGTGATATCTGCTTGCTTGTTGGCGTAAAAGAAAAACGTTTAATATATTCTATTCCCCTTCTCTTTTTTTGCTTCAGGAGCTGATGCAGCTCTTATCTAGGTGCTGAGATTATTCTTTTTTCATTTTAGTGTAGCGTTTAAGCATATAGGAGAGGGCGCTATGCACCCTAAAATTGATGCCCTTATGAATATATTAATATATATTACATTTGTTTACTTAGGTCAGAAATGCACAACAAAACAGTTAGCCAGAGATTTGGTTTATTGCTGGAATCATACTGCCGAGCCTGTGGCATGTACCTCAAGCATCTGAGTAGACAAGTGGAGGCAATGGAAAAACTCATCAACCTCACAGATATCCTCAAGCAAGAGAAGAAAGATGAGCCTCATAAGGTTGGTCATCTTTTATCCTACCATTCTTAAATAGGTTTTTACCAACTCTTGTGAGTGTGTGATCTGCTACTAAAATTAAAGCTCAACTCCAGCCTGCTTTTAAACATACTCATGTAGCAGGGTCCTCCCCCCACACTGCATAGGTTAAATGCATACAAATATTTACCCTATTCTTGGCTCCACTGCAGGTGTCATAGTCTTAATGAGACTGGTTGCCCAAATCAACTTAGAATAAACCTAGAATTAGGCTTTACACCATAATGCATCCGTTTATGTTATTTGTATCCTGCTTTAAAGGTCCAGATGAAGTTTCTAGTGGAGCAAATGAAGAGACCAGATTTCATGGATGCATTACAAGGCTTTACCTCACCTCTCAACCCTGCTCACCAGCTGGGAACCCTCAGGTATTATGAGACGATGGCTTTTTATGCACGCTTAGAGTACTGTGGCAGATATACAGTAGTTTTATGCCGCTCTATTTTTATCTTTCGGGAGTGGGAGATTAAGTTTCACATTTTCAAAATGAAGCCTTCCTTAGATTTGATAGACTACTAAATATACCAAATATTAGGTAAAGAGAAACTTGCTCTCTGTGCCACAATTATGCTGCTGGTGTTCAGTAAAATGATGGTTGGATTTGGATTTATTTTCTGTATAAACAGTCGCCTATATTTAATGCATGCAAATATTACAAAGTTTATATTGTAGCCTCCCCCTCTCTTTATAGGCTAGAAGAGTGCAGAATAATGTCTTCTGCAAAAAGGCCGCTGTGGCTTAACTGGGAAAATCCAGATATCATGTCTGAGATGCTGTTTCTTAATAACGAAATCATCTTTAAAAATGGAGATGGTGAGTTTTTTTCTTTTTTTTTCCGAGGTTAAATTTAGTTGTCATGGACTTATAAGTTCTGTTTTTAACACTAAAAATATATTTTCTTTATTGGATGTATTGTTTCTGGTAGTTTAATTTATTTCTATTACTTTGCTAATATTGTTAATTATTTCTCCACTTGTTTCTACCAAAATACTACTGAATCAGAAACAATTAGTTAATGTCTGTTTGTAGATAAATGTTCATCATTGTGTTACACACCAGCCTTTCTCAAGGAACCCTTGTTGACAGTGGCTGTTGTGGAATGTTCACATTTTATGCAAAAGAAACATCACCATTAATGTGCTGGTTATTGTGTTGCCACTTTTATTCTTGGAATTGGTGATCGGCACAATAGTAACATAATGGTGAAAGACAACGGGCAAGTAAGTGAGCTTTGTGGTGGTGATACCGTTTTTTTTTTTTTTTTGTTAATTTTCTTCAGATATTAATATTGTTTTCCATTTAGTTATTTCACATAGATTTTGGGCACTTTCTGGATCACAAGAAGAAAAAGTTTGGATACAAGCGCGAGCGGGTACCATTTGTGCTAACACAGGACTTCTTAATAGTCATCAGCAAGGGAATGCAAGAATGCACCAAAACCAGGGACTTCGAAAGGTAAACCAATAAGCCATTTTTTGGCTTGTTAAAATGTAAATTTTAAAATGGAATTGTATGCAAACCAAAAACTCAAATGTTTGAAATAACTCATGTTTGAATGTAATTGTAGAATACAGTAATGAATTTGTGTAGCACTAATATTTAAGCGTTTTACATTCAGTGACATACCCCCTGCAGGCCATGGTTGTTGCTTATTTTGTAATATTTGCTTGGCATTTCCTTAAAGAATGGATTCCGCTTTTCTGTTTTCTGGGTGGCTACAATGTAATGCATCATCCCATGGAAGACCCCCTCTAGCCCTGCTTGCCATGTCCATTCCTGCGGTGGATATAACACAAAGGACATGACTGGCTTTTGGACTTGATGCCAAGGTTGACTGCCCATAGCTGACCCTAGAAGTGATGGGACTTGTGGTCCTTATGATGTGGGTCATGTGACAGTTATTGGTTTCTGCTGCCCAAGTTTGGGGCGATGCAGAGTGATTCATTTTTTGCACTTTAGAATCATTAAAAAAAAAAAAAATTAGGCAATGTGTCTTTTAGGGTTTCGAAGAAGTAACATGTAAAAAAGGTTAAATATTTTAATACTAATTTAAAGAGGTGCTAATGCTTTTTATATGACTGCCAAAACATAACATAATGTTTTAACACCCCCTCCCCCCCCCTTTAAAATCTGTGATGTTTATTCATGCCACACAATAATGTCCTAATAATACTTTCATTTTCTTTCAATCTCTTTTCTCCTAGGTTTCAAGAGATGTGTTACAAAGCTTATTTGGCAATACGTCAGCATGCCAATCTTTTTATCAACCTGTTTTCCATGATGCTTGGCTCTGGGATGCCTGAACTGCAGTCTTTTGATGACATAGCCTACATCAGAAAGACCTTAGCTTTGGAAAAATCAGAACAGGAAGCTCTGGAATATTTCATGAAACAGATGAATGACGCCCATCATGGCGGATGGACAACAAAAGTAGACTGGATCTTCCACACAATTAAACAACGTGCTTTGAACTGAGCAGCAAACCTAAAGCAGGCTATAATTTGCCACCCACATTTTGGGTCCCTCACTGCACTGTTACTACAAACAGGCAGCAGCAAAAACCGGCTGCATGGGAATTGCACAAACCACAGAAAGCATTATGATTACAACAGCAGCTACATGATCGGCCAGAACCATTAACACTAACAGGGTCTACAACAACACTAAAGGAAAACATTTTAAAAGCTACAGTCTGGATTTCAGATGTTTTGCCTTAAGGTCAAACAGGAGACTATCCTCTTACCTTGCATTTTGGTACCCAATGTATATGGTCATGGTCTATTTGATACAAATAGAAGTTTGGCATACAGAAATATTTTTGTGATTCCCATGAGTGTTTTGGAATGCTGACTTTGAATCATGGTGCAGTAATACACAAGAAACCAGACTGAAAGGAACTTCCTTCCTGAAATGCCTCACAGTATTGTTCAATTGCAATGCAACTATAGATGCGCTTAACAGGTGTCCATTTTTTTTTTAATGCGATGCCATTTGTCTTGTGAGAAGGAGGGTTCCATTACTGTCTTTCTCTAACATTATGATTTTTTTTAAGTATATCTCTATATCTTTGTTTATAGTTTGCGAAGTTGCACCATTGGTTAAAACATAATTTCAAACTTTCCTGAAGTTACTGAGGAGTGTCTCAGTAAGTGTGTATTGGGTATGTTTTCATTGACCACAACACTCATTACTTAACTGTTTCATTATATATTTGTTGTTTTTTTACCCCCATCTACTACTACAATATGAGACCACATTGAACTAGGATTATTTTAAGTTAACTGCTTATTGCACTGAAGAATGTTGCTCTTATTGAAAGAATCTCTTATTTTTATAGTCTTCCGAGGCTATGGTAAGGAATTTTGTTTTATGTTACAAAATGTACCTGGCATCTACCCTCTATTTTAGATTATGTTAAAGATGATATATTAAGTGTAATCTGCATTCACTTTATAGTGTCTGCATGATTGATTTTTATTTAGGTTTTTTTTTTTAATATTACCTGAAGTTTGACATTTATTTTATTTTTTTATTTTTATTTTATTATTTTTTTTTGTCTTTTGATGCTTGCACGTATGTGTGTACATGAGTTTATATATGTATGCAGTTTTTTTGCACACTGATATACGTTCATTCATTCATGCTTCAATAAATTGACAGATTCCTTTTTTATTCTGTGTAACATCCTACTACTTTATCCTGATGGGATGTTGAAAAGCACAGATGCACTAGTTTGTCCGTTTCTGGATCTCACTCTTCATAAATCTCCCTATATCAGTTTGTTATAAGCCTGTGTTTGTTAGTATGCTCAAATAATCTTGCTGAATGATTCTAAAAGATTTCTCTGGTGATTTCTGACCACTAAAATCCCTCACCTTATGTATTACAGACCAGAGGTTCGGCCACAATGTAGTTCATACTTGCAGCTGACTCTTAGACTAGTAACCTGCAGCATCTTAGTAGTTTGTTTTGTGTCTGTGGCCCCTTACTGCATTTTGTCCTTCAACTGACTTGTTTATGTTACATAAAGAAAGCTCAAACTGCCACTGTTCACCATACCCGAATACAGCAACTTGTGGCCTCCTTAGGGTATTCAAGTTTTTTGGAATGTAGAAGCCACTCCACAGATGTACTTCTGAAAATGTATGTGTGGACCGATCACTTTGTTGCGTACATAAATAGTGCTGGATGCTCCTCTATTTGTGATTCATTTAGGAGTGTTTAGTGCAGTGTTTCTCTGACTTTTTTATGTGGGAAATCCTTGCTATAATTTCTTTATTCACAGCTCACAGTTTATTACTGTGGGGGCAACTCATGCATTGCTGGCCAATGGGAAGAATATCCCCTTTACAGCTAAAAGATCATTGGTGTTAGTAGTAACTGAGCTGACAGTCCCTAATTGCCCAAGAAACTTCTAGCAACCTTTGGAAGAACCCCCAGGGTTCCACAAGTCAAGTCATGGAGGCACATCTATCGTGCACACTCAACCTAACCCACCATATGGGTAACATGTACCCTCAAACGCCACGTCCTGCAAACAAAACAGACTTCTGAGTATGGATCAAATGTGCATGTAACCCTCTCGCATCCCACAATTAAGTGTTAACCTATTGCCAGGCCAAGAATAATCAAATGGGAGTGTTAGGGACACAACCCAGTATTAGGTAAATTATAGCTTTCAGAAAAGTTAGAATTTAGGTGGGGTTCTTAGTTGCTTGCAAAGCTACTTTTTGAGACCAATAACCCTTTAAGTTAGGACACCAAAAGATGTCTGCTAAAACTTTGCTTGGTATAGTTTTGTTTGTGCTTATGACAGAAGTACTTCAGTGCTTGTCACGTTCCATTTTTAGTAAAGGAAGCAGTCTGGAATCATATTAAGTATCTGAAGGAAACTGTGTAAAAGAATAAATATTATTACAGCTAAAAACATGCAAATCTATGTCCCCTTATCCATATAGTGTGGATTAAACAATGCCCATTAATTCTGTGTAAAGCAGGAGAATTGTTGCTCTGTCACTGTGCATATAATGGTAATGGAAGTGGATAAACTATAAATAAATGGTTTCAGTTACCAGATGAAATCTCAGGCGTTTCATCACTTCTTGTCCACCACTAAATTTTTCAAAACAGTGATTAAATCATTACAAGCCATTATCTCATAATTGGCTGTCGCCATTTATTCTATTCCATTCCATTCCAAAAAAATGTACCTTGCAGATTGTATCAAGTTCACACGAAAGCCTATTCTGCATGCAGTTTTGAATGTTTGCTGTTTTTGTACTGCCTTTATTTTTCCCCTTTTTCATGCCACGTTGTTAAAGTCTATACTCAGAAACCAGACCTTACCCCTGTCATCTCGCACATATGGGACCATTCAAATGCCAGTTTGCTGGTCCTAGTGGCCCCAGGTTTGATTCACAGCCAGCACACTATTGGCATGAAGTTTGTGTGGGTTTTCTTCATGCACTCTTGATTACCTCCCACATCACTGACACATATTTGTAAGGTATTTTGCTTACCCCCAAAATGACCTTGGTCATTGTTTTGGATCTAAGGCATTGACAATGGTAAGCACATCTGCTTGAGGAATGTGAGTGCTTCTGAAGTTGGTGACATGATTAATAATAGTAAAATATTTATTAGAGCCACATACTCCTAGAAAGTATTCATCTACAGATCTTATTAAATATTTTTTTTTTTTTTTTTTAAAGGCTTCTTTAACTGAATAAAGATACACTATTTCTTCATACTGTACTTAATGATAGACAGACATGGAGGGGTTAGCATTTTATTCCAATCATACTCTACTGCATTTCTCTGTGTTTCAGTCTAACACAAAGAGTTTGCTTACAGGAGGAATGAATATGCAGACTATCTCATCAGAATGTATCTGCACAGATAAGCCAGGTCCCCTAAGCTCTAAGTGAATAAAATTATAGTTTAGGAACTTGGATGCTAGTAGTGAGCAAATTGCAAGAGTGCATGAGCAGAATGTAGAGAGAAACATATTAATGCTTCTTGTTTATAGTTCTTCTTTAAGTAAAGTGTATTCATTATTACTATGCACCATAACTTCCTTTTGCATTTCTTTGCTAAGTCCTGTAGAATGTTTGATACAGAGATATTTGCAATATTGTAAGATAAACAGGGTATGATGAAAAATAACAATACAATCACATTGGTGTTTATAATGTTGTATCCGAAAGTAATCCTGAATATGCCCTGCCAAATGCCACTCCAGTTTCCAAATAAATTGTTTTAGTTGTCACTAGAGGCAGGTGGAGGGGGTGGGGGGCTGTGAAGATTAGAGTCCAATAAAACTGTTCTGCCATGTTTCCCTAGTAGGAAGACTTTTTACAACTAGTGATATGCATATGGCAGCACATACTTTTTATTTTCTTCTCCTATTCTCCTAAATTCACTATTAAAGAAGTTAATACTTTGCAGGTCATATGCCATTTGGTAATAGATGTCACTCATAAAGACTAGACTGTTGGTCTTCATTTGATGTATGTAGTCACTTTTATAACTATTTTTCTGTTTGCATCGCCCACATTTTATCCAGTGTATAAGGCAAAGTGACCTAAACTGTGAGGTGTCCATCAGTTGTCATTTTACAGTTGAAACTAAAATGTTGACTATAATATGTATGTATGTATTGTTATGTTCACACTACAATATTAAGGGCACGTGTGCAACCCTTTTGTCACTTTTAGGGCTTTTTCACACCATGTGTGTTAGGCAGGCCAGTGCATTAACCAGTGAAAATACAATGCTTTCTATGCACCCAAGTTACATCAATGTGCTGGGCAAATATAGAACATATACATGGATTGTGCCTGAAGGCAGATTATGGTAATAACAAACGTCACTATAAAGTGCAATTCCGATGATGTGAATCCATGCGCAAAGCACATTACTCCTGTAACAAATAAAATGTAATATTTGAATATTTTATATGGATTATTAAAGAATTGTTAAACATCCTTTAAAATGATTTTTGCCCTAGAAAAAGCAAAGGAAAAAAAATGAAAATATTAGTTTTGCGAATTGCCTGTTTTGTTTGTGTTTTTGGTGGATAAGATTTTTTTTTATAAGTTACAAAGGAGGATGATCATTGCCATCAATTTCTTCTGGCTTATTTGCCAACACTTTTTTTTTCTCAGCAACTTTGTATTGTTGGTGCACCATGCATTATTTTATTTTTAAAAACATTTTTTCTTCTTGAAATAAAATATGTAGCATTTTACTATAGGCATGAATGCTACAAGTGTCAGGAGTGAGGTCAATGCAATGGTAATATTTGCCTCTGTGTCCCACTTCTGTTCCATCACCAGTGCACTGAGCACTTCTGTCTGCTTTTGTGCTGCACTATGTCAGAACCAGGTAAGTCTCTGAAAAGAACTTTCACCTAGACAGGTAGTTCAAAAATGATTGGATACAGAATTGCCAGGGGTGTGGTTCTCTAAATCATGTAAAGGGGGCATAGAATTGGGTTACTCAGTTTCTCCTCTGACTTCCCCATGATTCTACTTGGCCTACATGTATGAATCTGTGAACTGTTAATATTCTCATATGTTGGCCTGTAGAACCTGGCAGATACTCTTATTGTCAGAATACTTTACAATACCCATACTCGAAATACATTTTTATTTACTTTAATGAAAGCAAATTCTTGTAATGTCTTTCAATTTTGAATATATTTGTTTTGCTAAACTTTCTGATGTTTATATTGTATTAGAATTTGTTTTATTAAAGTGCAATTTCTGACAAAATGTTTGGTTTGTTTTGGATAGAGTGAAGAAAGGGTTAGCTTTTATGGCTCTTAGCAGGACAAAAAGGGCAGATCCAAAGTTTCATTCGAAACATAATACTTTTCAACTGTTAAAGTGAAGCAGAAGTAAAGATTTTTGTGTTGTTGTAGTTTCCTCTAAAAATTCTTTATTGTACAGGACTGCCTAATATGTTGATCGTTTAAAAATTAAGGGTAAAAATGATGATAGACAGCAGTGCACTTTCTGTGTGTGTATGGTCTTATAGCTGTTATCTGCAGTGGAAGTCTATTCTCACCAGACTTTGGTTAAAGCATTTTTTGTGCTGCTCACAACGCGTTCTCCTTGTTGGAGTGAAAGCTGTAACTGAGGACCAGCCGTGAAAGACCTCCCCGATTATGCTTTACATATTCAATCTGTACTTTCTACTCATTTGCTTTCTTTCAATTATGAGTCCATCAATGGGACAGCTCTGACATCGGATCTAAATCTCTGGCCTTACCGAAAGGGTGGCTGCTCCTCCACATTAACATTGTGCAGAGCAAGGTATCTTAATTCAGTATAGCATAATGATGTGGATTTAGGCATCAGAATAATAATTACCATTAGTAAGGATTGTGCAGATTTTTTGTTGGATAAATGGGGGAGATGGGAGGGTGGGGATACAAAGTAGCTTGATATCCTTTCTAACCTGTCATTATGTATACCTGTCTGTGGTCCAGCTGTGTGTACAGTTTTGTATTGTGGTGTTTTTGTGTGTTCAGTCACAATTCTCTAAAACAATTAGTTACTGAATCTAATATTTTTTTTTATACGAAGGGTCTCTGTTCTGATAACTTGTTGGCAAGTTGAATAACTCTCTGGTTTGTTACATCTTTTGGAGACGTCTTTGATCTTTTGTAGCAGAATCCCTGTCTCCGTATACCTAGCATAGCCAAAAATCTCATTTGTACTTTTGTATTTTACAAATTTATTTAAAAATTCCTGAAGCAGGAGTGGGACCTTCTTGCTTCTTTTATTATTATTATTATTATTAATATTATTATTATTATTATTATTATTATTATTATTATTATTATGGCTATGGGGATAGCTTTTGTGAAGGAGATTTATCAGCTGAGGTCCAGGAGACAATAAATAAAAATGGTAAACTCTGCTATGGCTTGTTACTTTGTTCATCCTTTGACAGATCTACATACTGTAACATGCAGCTCACACCTTCCATCTGTATTGGCAGTCACTTTAAAAAGGGTTTGTGAAGTAGCTCCAGAGGTGCTATGGGCCTTAGTTCCAGCAGTTCACTGTTAAAGGAATGGGAACAAAGCAGTCGTTGCTTTAGTAGGCATTCATGTTTTAAGATAATTGATGAAATAGATCTGGTTCCTGCAGAAGACAAATCCACAATTGTTCCCGTCTTCTTTTCTCCAATGTTCTAGCAATAATGCTGATATTACAAGTATGCCGAAATTCTAATAATGATTGTACCTTCTTGTTTCTTGTATATTGAAAACTGTGTTATAGATCCATGTACATACTCTATGAAGAATTGCAAACTCCTCTGGCTGGATATAGTTTTTTTTTTTACACTTGGGCTGGACCCAAAGAAAGCTGTGAATCTGACGTTTGGTTATAGCAATTATGCATGATAAATCAGTAAGGTGACTGCAATCCCAGATGCCGATGGCACCAAAATACTTTTGGATTGATGTTAAGATGGATTTAATAATGATTAGAAAACGCCTGCTATTACATTGTAGAAAAAGCTTCACTGCCTGTCTGGTAAAAGGTTAATCCGCAAGACAGATGGTGAGGGAAAAATCTCTCTAGGGCTCTAGTTGGAATCTTCCAGGTACCTTTGTTTCAATGGCAGTTATTGATTCTCACCAGAAAATGTTTGGGGAATGTCAGATTCCCTGTTTTATAAATAGTCATATGTGTGGTTCCCCTACATAGTGCACCATACATAGAAAGCAATTCGTGATATTCTTTCTATGTAATGCAATGCAGTGTGCCTATGTATGTGCCAAATGGGTGCCAATGTATTGCTGCACGCATGTCTTTGTGTGCACTGTTATGTTGGCATCACAATAGGCAGCAACACAGGTAGCTTTTTATTGTAATCTGTTTCCCTATTGCAGATTTTCCTCTTCCCTGTTCCCAGATTGGGAAGTGAGAGGAATTTCCCTAATAGAGCCTTGAAATAGGAAAAAAACGGTTTTGATACACTTTAAATGGCATGAAGGGTACTAATAACAAGTAAGTTTTTTTTTTTGTTTTTTTTTTGGTAGAAAGGACCATGGGCAGTATGTAACACCAAGCAAGGATTGGGCAGCAAACCTGAGTCACAATTATGTATACAAATATATATTGTAAGTGTTTTTCAAAAAAAATGTCTGAAATAAAAGGTATAGTACAAAGGGGAGATAAATTCAAACACAATGAATGCGGTATGGTATTCTCAATTCCAATGTCTATCATAGTGCCCTGGATTGCACCCAACTGCACAAAAAACTATTTCTGAATGTCTTGGGTACTGTACAAGGATATGTGACTGTTTACGATTGTAACTTGTAATCCAAGCTAGTCAACATCAACATATTTTCTACTTTGCTTCTTTGTTCAAAAACCTGACTTCAATTTCCAGAAAGACCAAAATATTTACACCTTTTTCTAAATCTGTCAATGCAGTGATTATTTATCAAAGCCTGGCCTTTAAATTCTAGTTTATAGGACAGCAGTGACACTGCAGGCTGACAGAAACCACAACAAGTGATATCATATGGAATTCTCTCACCATATAGGTGATCATATACTACTGCTAAGTATGTCTTCAATAACAAGGTAGCCCCTATATAGCTCCATGCTGTGCTGAAATTTACAGGAAGCAAATCATACTTTTCATTAGTAAAGAGCATTCACAGTGCTGAAATGTGACCGGTAGCTGTAAATCTGCTTTGCTCTTTACCTTATCAAACACACCAGCCTTTGTTCCCTAAAGGTCTTTGTATTGCCCTTCATATATTTTTCAGACATAATGTCTTTTAAGAGCAAACCATCAGCTGAAATGCCTTAAATAGATTTTAGATTTTTCCCAAGGACATAGTAATTACTACCTAACTAGATTAAATGTGCTTTTTTAATAGTTCTTGTGACATTAACTTATAATTATTTTAGTTCATTAACATTGGCATTGTAGGTAGGAATGTATTGCTTTGTGTGAGCCGTTTAGATTTATGGATTTGGATTTGGATATGGATTTTTTGGTCTCTTGCTCTTTAAATATCTTGGTTTCTTATTGCCAAAATACTGCTGGTTAGGCTTTCAACATCAGCACAAGTCAGTTTTATTTATTGCAATCCCAAGTTCACCTCTGACATTTAGTTTTTATGAAAAACTTTTTATCATTGTTTAGCAATTTGTTGTTGGATTTGTTTTACTCCTCTGTACTATTTATTATGTTTCCTATGGTGAATAATTAACTTGAAATAAGATGATCATTGATATTTTTAACTTTCTGCATCATTTTGTTACATTAGCTAACATGTCTATATATCTTCATACTGTATATTATGTCTACATTGGTTACCCAGGTTCCAAAACCTGAATAAAGAATAATGTATTTTAAACTTGGTAAACTTCTGGTTTGTGGTCTTTTGTTTTCTAGAAACACTAATATTAAATGATCAGTACATACACAAGTTAGCTTGTAGGCCAAATCTCACCCAAAAATATCCTTTCTGCTGTGCTGTTCCCTTATGTACTGTACCAATGATTTCATCACCTCCACGCTATTGTCACAGTCAGTGATTCTCAATCAAGATTCCATGAATTTCCTTGAGCAAAAAGCTATTTTTCCCTCTAGCAAGCAATGTAGGAGGCATTCTGACGACCACCACTAATGGGCCGTGAGCTGTGGATATAGTAAATATAGCAGGGGTTCCCTGAACATTGAAAGTGATTTCAAAGGTTAAAAAGGTTGAGAGGCCAGCCATTGCCAAGCAAAGTGCATATGTTTCACTTTCCTGATTAGACAGTTCAGCTGGAAAAGAATAACACCTTTTTGCTTCAGGTTTGTGGGAGGAGGTAGACAAAGAAAGTGCTTTTCAAAAATATTAAATGTCTATTGTTGATTCAACTCACTGGAAAACTGACTTTGGAGAATTTATTTTTATTAAATGTAATTCTTAAGCAAGTTTTACTAAACCTTTGCAGAAAAGAACATGTTTTGACTTTATAATATTTATAAAGAGGGGAAATGCCATATTAAAAAAACTAATTCACACATTTACTCCAGTATTTTTATATTTATCAAATAGTAGTCTGTCTTATCAGCACTTTAATATGATCATTTAGTGTTCACCTAAAGAAAAAACCATGAGGAACAAACACACTGTTCACCACTTATGCCAATAAAATTATGTACAATGTTGTACTCTAACTGTACTCTAACTCTAACTCTACAAAGTGCACTCTACTCCAGCAAATGGAGCTGCTTATCCTCACCTTAGAAGTATTACTGTACCTCTGTTGTCCCCCTCCAGAAGCCCATTCACCAGAGAACAAAACCTGTGCCCACAGAAAAGATAAAAAGAAGCACCCCCTAATAGTCTGTCCCAGACCCACTCTAACTGGGAAAGACTGCAAGACGTCAACGCAGGTCATGGTTTTTTTTTTTTTCCTGTAAACCTGCACACATCAAACTTTGTATGTGATAAAAAAAATATAGTAGAGGTTTCCTTAACTGACATTTATATTCAAGCAAAGCTCGCCTTCAAATCTAAAAGTCTGGCCCAGCATTTTGTTTATTAAAGCCATCTTTAATGTTTTTTGGTTTGAATGTCAGACCAAGCTTGACATCAAAAGTCCGTAGAACCCAGATTACGAAACACTGCTAGATTTTACACAATGTATTCTAGTGTACCTTAGCAGAGTTTACTTTCCAGAATTGTTGTTGCCCTATATTGAAAGTGGGTATATTAAAAACAATGAGAGGGTAATTGTTGGATGGTGGGGCCACTGAATGTTATCTGTGTCTTCCTTTCCTATTCAGGTGGGAAGAGCAGTTTTCCAGTTGGCTGGAAAAAGTCTTGGACATTGAATTAGCCAAAAAAGTAAGTAGTTTTTCCCTGGTTTGTGCCACTTGTGACTGTTCCTTCTATAAATGCTTGTCACACTGACTCTTTGGGCCTGATTAATTAAAGCTCTGCAAGGCTGGAGAAGATACACTTTCATCAGTGAAGCTAGGTAATCCAGCAAACCTGGAATGGATCTGGTCTAAGATTGAAAACATTTGCTAACAAATAGCAAATAACTTTGAAGAAATCCATTCCAGGTTTGCTGGATCACCCAGTTTCCCTGATAAAAGTGTATCCTCTCCAGCCTTGGAGAGCTTTAATAAATCAGGCCTTTTGTCTTCAGAGCCTTGTCACTGACATTAAAAAACATGCATATATGGGCTTTCAAATATTTCTTCTCAACGTACTCAAACATATTTTTTCAGGAACCTCAGAAAAATAATGGGTTAGAATATTGACCAAATAACTAGCATTTTAGGGAGGAGGTCAGAGCACCTGTATTTCTCATATGACAAGTTTTCTTTGAAATTGTGTGACTTGTTGCTTCTAATAATATCAACATCATATTTGAGCTCAATAAATGTACACACACTGGGGGTCCAGGTATAAAGCTGGTCAAAAACAGAGACATGGAGATTTTGTCCAAAGCAAATGGGGGATATCCAAGCTTTGTAAGATATCCCCTCCAAATTTCTTCCTATGACAACCATAGGATTTAGATCCCCCTTCTGTCCTGAAAACAAGTCAATCAATGTGGATATATCTCAGAATGGTTCTGTTTTGTTTCTTCTAAATTGAAAATTTGTTTTGGTTGAGTTTTTTTTATTATTATTTTTAATTGAATTTATTGCTGAAGTTTTAGGCTTACATGAATTTTTGTGTTGGAATTGATTTGTTATTCAAAACTTTCACAATTACAGAACAACTTATGCTGATCAAAGGAGTCGCGCAACAGACTGTTTATTGTAAACAACACTTCTTATTAACATAACCGTTATCAGGGTACTCTACAAAAATAAATTTACAACTACAAAAAGATTCTTTGTAAAATACTTCTTAGGCTATACACAATATCTGCAGTAGTTCTCTGTGTTTCGAAAACTGTTTTTAGATGAACTCCCATTTTTTGGGTACCAGTGTTTTCTAGCCATGAACGATTTACTCATCAATAAAATATGTAATACCCCATATTAATTGTCAGAATGCAGGCTTTGGTCCCAAACAGTAGGTTGTTCACCTTTTTCCTATGTTAAGCTTGTATCTGACAATCAAAAAGACCATTGACTTGGCCATCTTGTAAATCTCTGTTAACTAAATGAAGAGCGTGTCATATTTTGGGAATTTAATCTCCATCTCAAAGTCTTATCATCCTTTTTAGTTTTGCTCTGTTGAGAGTTTGGTCGTGGGCTCACATTGCCTGCTTCTTCTTTTCCTGGACTGCAGTAGACCATACACATAAGGGATAAATGTTGGGTCAGTTTCACCATACCTACTATGGAGGCTCCACCAACAAGCATAAGAGTTGGCCAAAATAGACAATGAAACACCACTGATCGGTCGTACTTTTTAATAAGTATGACATCTTCTGGTTTACTGTCACGTTGATGAAAGCATACAAAAGGGGTGTCGTTCTTGCGTTCAAAGTACTGTTTCACATCGAGAACACCATCTAATAAGTCATTCTTGTCTCGTTGGCACTTTGGAACATAAAAGCACTATATTGAATAGAAATATTAGAAATATCAGTACTGTTATGTTTTGAAGAAATGGAGGTTATTTACTTCTGTAGGGCTTTATTTGTTCATGGGCAACAAGCCAGTAAGTGCCATAAAATATACAAAAGTAATAGTTATGGCCCATCTGTGCCCCATTTAAAAAGCAGTATGGCCTTAGGCTGCCATAGCACCGGCAAATTTTTACTGGCCACAACATTAAAATACTGGCTAGATGAAGTGAAGAACATTGATGTTTTCATTACAATGCCATCTTTTAGAAGTGGAATTTACTAGGTATCAGGAGAACATCTGTATCTGTTTTTGAAGGTGATGTGTGAGAAGCAGGAAATATAGGCAAATGTTAGGATCTGCGAGGCGTTGACAAAGGCCATATTGTGATCTCTAAAAAAAAAAAACAGGTCTTGTGGGTGTTTCCAGTGTGCAGTAGTCGATACCTACAAAAGAAGTCTAGTGAAGGACAACTAGTAACCTGGTAATGCATTTTTCCTGTCTGCTACACATCATCTTCATAAACTGTTTACCAGCTTCTTAGATATCCCACCCCTTGGCAGGTGTCATTGTAACAAGATCACCAGTAATAATACCTTTAATGTTTAGCTGATTAGCGTTTATTCTATAGTATTAAAATACAATTAGCAGTGGGCACAGACAGATGCCACTCACCTTGGGGTTTATCTGAACAGCCTCTTCATTATAATGCAGGGCAGCAATGTGACCAGAAGCAGACACATTCACCAGTATCTGAAGACAGGGATATTTGGACTGGCCATGGCAGTCTACACCACATGTGAAGGAACAATCCACCCAGTCATCCATTATATCAGCCTGGATAATTGTGCAGTTAGACTCTTCATTCCATACGCTGATAAAAAAAAAATTATATATATTTTTAATTTAGGATAATCATCATGCAAAAAATACCATATGACTGTAATGTTTAAAATTAAAGTGATTTCTTTCAAACAGAGAATTCAGTATTTTGTGGAATTTTAATGCTAATAACAGTAATCCCTATTTAATGTACAGCGCTGTGTAATATGTTGGTTCTATATAAATCCTATTTATTAATATTTATAATAATAATAATAATAAGAAGAAGAATACCAGAAGAATTGTCTTACACAGTGAGTTTTTAGCATGCCCTTGATATGGTGAAAAACTGGAATACCCAAAATTGTTTATAGGCAACACTAAATGTCTTTACAGATCATCAGTTTGGACTTTGTTCATCAGTTTTGACTTGCTCTCACTCCGGTGTACTCAGCGATACCTAATGTGTACACAATCATCTTTTTCATACACGTGTACATCCACGTATGTGCATATAAATCAGTATGGGAAGGCTATTAAAAAACTAGGGGGAATTATTGACTTTAATTTTATTTAATTGGTGTCAGCATTTTTATTTGAGTCTTTTTTTTTATACATATATAAAGTAGTTGTGTGAAACTTTGCTTTGTGCAGCATCTTCCTGTAACAAAGACTAATAACTGTTGTTCTCTCTGTTGGGTAGGGTCACATATGTACCTCTACTTTCAGCACAGACTGTGCAGCACAGTGATGAGCACTGAAACACTCTTTTTATTTGGCATAGAAAGTTACCTACTCAAAGGGATAAGCAGTAAAAAATAAAACCTGTTAAAACAATCATTTTATTAAAATGTATATTTTTTACAGACTATTGGGAGAATCCTAATAAACTAGAAAAAAGTAAATAAAATAAGCTAAAAATTCAAATAGGAGGAAGAAGAAACTAAAGGAAAGACTTTCTCCTCTACAATCTATTATGAAGGCTGCAGCCAGACTCATCCATCCTTCCCACCGCTCCTCTTCTGCTGCCTCTCTTTGTAGTTCTCTTCATTGGCTTCCATTTCACCTCAGAATCAAATTTAAGCTCCTGTGCTTTGCCTTCAAATCCCTCCACAGTTCTTGTCCCACTTACATTTCTGATCTGGTAAAAAAGTACTCCCCAAGCCGCTCTCTCTGCTCCTCCAATGACCTACTAATGACTTCCTCACTCATAACCTCATCACACGCACGGTTACAAGACTTCTCTAGAGCTGCCCGAATCTCTGAAATGGTCTTCCTCGTCCTATACGGCTTGCTCCTACTTTCTGCTCATTTAAAAGAGCACTCAAAACCTATTTTTTAAACTTGCCTACCCATCTTCTTCTGCCTTTTGAAACTGTCACTACTTCCCACCATTACATATCTCCCCTCCTATTGTGTGTTACTTCCCCCACCTACTAGATTGTAAGCTTTTCGGGGCAGGGTCCTCTTCTTCTGTATCACTGTCTGTACTGGTCTGTCACTTGCAACAGCGCTGCGTAATATGTTGGCGCTATATAATTCCTGTCTATTAATAATAATTAATAATAATAATAATGGGTTGGGCATGGGAATAACAAACCAACAGATGCAGCCAGTTCATGACATGGCATAGCTCTTTACCGGCTGGTCCTAACCCATGCATGTATTAAATGACAGCACTATTTTTCCATGACTTCAATACTTGGCTAGATGGCTAAAAATATAATTGTGAGTGTTGCTAAAAGCACCCTGCTTTTAGTTCTTTTACCAATTGAAGTTTGGGACAGCAGTAAATGTCTTGGTGTTACTAAAGCAATGAGGGTAAGAATCTTGTGGTGAAATGTTATATGGTGAGCTGAGCTGAGACTTTTTTAACTCTAACAATAAAACAAATTTTATATAAGACTTACTTGAGCATGAACGGTTTCAATATTGCAATTCCCAATAAAAAGAACATTAGTACTGACAGGCCCATCATAGTAAATCCCAGCAGCATGGCTCTGTCTTCTCCAGCATTGGACACTTGCTTCTTCATCTTATCAGCTGTCTTCACCCCATCGCTGCCACTCTCTTTCCTCTTCACCTTGCCAGGTACTGAAGAAAAGGCTTCCCTTAAAATAGCGGAGACTCCCGTTATCATATGCACATACTTTAAAATTAAACATAAACACTTTCTATTATATGCAATTTTTTTTTTTTTTTTGGGGGGGGGGTCTATGGAGGTAAATAGATTCTAACTATGCAATCAACATATCTAGAATGGACTCATACCTAAATATGAAAAAGCTTCAGAATGAACCTGAGGTTGCACAAGGGCCACCAGCCCCAGATCTCATTGAATGTTGTTAACAGAAGGGGGATGCACACAGCCCACCCCCATTCCCCGTGTCACTGCATACACCATTGTCCTTGATGTTGGCTCTGAAATACTTTTATATTTATATTTGGAAATACCAAATCTCTTTTATTTTGGAACTGTTAAGCTGCATACACACGTGCAATTATTGTCGTTGGAAAGGATCTTTCACGATCCTTTCCAACGGCTAAGGACTGAACGATGTATGAACAAGTCCTGTACATACAGCATCGTTCTGCTCTATGAAGATGGAGTGGCACCCCACTACGTGCCCTCCCCTTGCCTTGCTTTAGGATCATCCATCATCCGTGGATCCGCCAGGAAGGTTCTTGGATGATGGGCGATGGGGGGCGCTGTACACACACCAGATTCTCGTCCGATATCGGCCCTGAGCTGATTATCGGGCGAAAACAATTGGACGTGTGTACGTAGCATTAAACTTATCCACTGTCTTCATATAAACGTTAATCCCAGGGTGAATTTACATTTGTATCTTTTGCTGAGTACGATTAAATGCCCTGTCCTTCAGCTCCTCTCATGTAAGATATGATGGAAGCATGTAGCAAGTAGCTATGGATAAAAAGTTTGTACTGAGTTCACAATTCAATCAGTTTACTGTAGGGTAGTATTAGTTTTTAGTAGAGCACAGGTATCTATGCTGGTAATGTGGGAAAGACAGAAGCTATTTAGCCAGAATGTCAAGTTATAAATAAAAGGTCCTCATATGCCATCCATAGGACTTTCTATGCAAGGTAATGATGATGATCAACCAGCATTATACACACACCAAAATAAATACATGTACATGAATACATTCAATGTATAAGAGAGCAATGCTATTTCTATGTATTGATAACATTATAAATGGCATAAATGGGCCTTTTCTTTCTGACAAACGCTATTTTCAGAACAAACAATGCTTGATATGGTGAACTCTGTTTTACTTTTAATTCATTACCTGCATTGACTATCACATATCAAACACAGTCTGTACACTGTAGAGTAACTATGAAATGTGTCATTTTACTGGTTAATATTTAATGGATATAGACACTGTCATTTGCTGAAGCAGGGACTAGGTATTTTTTACCACATAATCCCAAAATCTTTAAAAGAAATTCACACGTCCATGGTGTCAATAACAAATTCCAGGGCTTTCAGTTGTAAGAATCTTATATTACCTTTACCTCTGGCTGCTACAGAACAGATATGTCTAGCTGATACATTTAACTAGCATTTCCCATGTTAAAGTGCACAGTCTTTCTGCTAAATAGTTACACATCTGTCAGAACATATGTGTATTGGATTGTAGCCCAGATTGTGTTTTGGCACGTGGTGCTCTTTCAGGTAACGCTAGGAGACAAATAAAAGGATGTCTTTAGAAAGGCCAGGAAGTATACTCTGCATTCTAAATAAGAAAGTGACAATGGAAAGGTTAGGAGATATATTTTACATTCTTCTAAAAATGAGCCTGCTAATAAAAGGGCAGATAATACATTCTAAACAAGAGGGTGGCATTGGAAGAGCTAGAAGGTATTTACTACATCATGAATAGGAAGATGGCATTGGAAGAGCTTGGAGATATATACTACAATATGAATAAGAAGATGGCATTAGCAGAGCTAAGAGGTAATTACTACATTATGAATAAGAAGATGGCATTGGAAGGGCTAGGAGGTATATAATACATTCTTCTACACTCTTGTAATGCGCCTGGGCACACAAACCACTACAAACTCCAGATATCCTTCAATCACGCTTTATTTAATGTCATAAAGCACTACAAGGGTTAAGTCCAAACAAGGGAAGTATAAGAGGGTAAGGCAAAGGCAGGTCAAGAACAATCTGAGGTCAGGGCAGGCAGCAGGCAGAATGGTCATTAACAATCAGAGGTCAGGGCTGGCAGAGTCAGGTTCAGACCAGGTCGCTATGGAGATGACAAAAGGAGATAAGCATAAACTAATACAAGGACGCACCCAAGCACACTGTGTTCACAGAGGCTTATAGCGGGCAATGGTGTACAGGACAGGCTCTCCTTAAATGGCCAGAGTGACCAATGACCTTGCCCCACCTGGCGCCGTCTGATAGGAGAGTGGCTGAATCCAATCGGCCGCAGGGAATTCAAACTAACTATGTCCCGCCTCGCGGCGAGGCAGCCGAGTGCCACGCCCTCGGGGGGTACAAGAGGCATGTATGGTAGCACGCGCACCTCTTCCCACAGCACCCCTAGGACGTGCACTACTTTGCACATGCAAAGGAGTGCTGAGAGCAGAAGATTCAGTAACCACGTCCAAAGAGATGCAAGGGATGCCGCCTGGCCGAACAGTAGTTTGGCCAGGATGGATCCCTCCGCCTGCAGAGAGAGACACGCTGCGAGCAGAGCAGCGGCGTCTCCCTCTGCAGCTGGGATCCCCAGGGACGCCTCAGGCTCACAGGACGGGTAAGTTCCTTACAGCTAGGAGGTATATACTACATTCTTACTAAGAAGATGGCATTGGAAGGGCTAGGAGGTATATACTACATTCTTAATAGGAAGATGGCATTGGAAGGGCTAGGAGGTATATATCACATTCTTAATAGGAAGATGGCATTGGAAGGGCTAGGAGGTATATACTACATTCTTAATAAGAAGATGGCATTAGAAGGGCTAGGAGGTACCGTATTTTTTGCAGTATAAGACGCACTTTTTCTTCCCCAAAACTGGGGGGGAAAAGTTAGTGCGTCCTATACTACAAAGGTGTGATAAAATAACTAAAATAATATACTCACCCGATACCCGATCCTGCGTGTGTCTCTGGCTGCAGCAGCGTCTGTCTCCTCTTCTGAATTTGAAAGGCATAGAGTGATCAGAAAGGGAATTTGAATGGCACATGAGTGATCAGAAGGGGAATACCGGTATGAATGGCACATGAGTGATCAGAAGGGGAATAATCTTTCAGAATCTTTTTTTTCTAGATTTTCCTCCTTTAAAATTTAATAAAGCGTCTTATAGGGCGAAAAATACAGTATATACTACATTCTTAATAGGATAATGGCATTGTAAGGGCTAGATGCCATATACTACATTCTGAATAGGAGAGAGAAATTAGAATAGTTAGGAGATACCATAAATGTTTCATTTTGATTAAGAAGATGTAAATGAAAGAACTATTAGGTATATACTATATTCTGAATAAAAGGGTGGCATTTGAAAAGCTAGGAGGTATAGAACACATTTTGAATTAGAGAGTGGTATAACAAGGGCTAGAAGATATAAATTACATTCTGAATAAGTAGATGACTTTGGAAACCTCTTTGTGCACATGTGGAAAGGTTCTTACAACATAAGAGCAGCTGTACCCTCCCAACCATCCATGTAGTTTGGAGAATCCTTTTAGAACATCCAAATGGTCTAGCTGGTATTATGGTATTCTTACTTTTGGCAAACATTGCATCCTTTTATTGTTGTATGTTCTGATTTTATTACATGGAACTTTGACTCACATGGTAGGTGTTTACTGTCTGTATGTTCCTGCTGGTAACCCATTTTATTTTCCTGCTTACAGCTGGATTTTAAATAGTTGATACAATTCTTCATTGATCAGCTTTGCTCATTGCCACCTCCAACAAAGAGTGTTCCCTCCAATTTACTTCATTTTCCAGTACTGGCTATAGCTAGTTTAAGTTAGTTAAAGTAAAACAAAAAAAAAGCCATGGTTAAGTTTATTACCATGCATACCATGCATAATACTCTAGTGTCACATAACCAGAATGAACCATTGTTTAAAAAGTAATGTGAAGTGGAATTTCTGAATAATCTTCATTCTTCAGTAATGTGAAGTGGAATTTCTTCAAACCTCATACAGATGCACTCACAGGGAGGGATGTGAGAAATAGTGGGGGCACCTCATAGGCTCCCCTTAGATACCGGGGTGTTAATATGCTTTGATTTGCCATCTTAAATTTAAAAAAAGAAAGACCATTGGATATCTTCTCTCTAAACTGCCACATAAAGAATCCTTGAGTGCCCAGTGTGGAAAACAAATTGTATGCCTGCCATTCCTTGCACTTCCCACCATATGGAACAAAAATGTAGATACCATAACTTATGATTATATCAACGGGAGAAGTAGTATTAAAGTCTACATATAATATCATAGGATGTATTGATTTATGCAAAGATTCCGTGCTGTATTGGATACATTTTAATATACTCATATTTACCAAGCATACTAATGTATTTGACTAGTGTCTTTAACTTGAAAGTTAATTTGTCCCATGTTAAAAAAAAAATACATATCTCAAATATTCCAAGAAGTAATTTTAGTCATGAAGAAAAAAATATAAAAATGCAATGAAGCAGAAACAATATGAGATTAGCAAGAGCTGCTTTTAATATTTCAATCAATTATAAGCCATTAAACAACTGTTGTCACAATACTTAACTTTCCACATTACAAAAGACACAACCAAGCCTGCTACAAAACAAGAAAGTTTACTTTTCTAAGTATTATATTTGTGAGCTTTACCTATAATGCCTTACCTATACTCAGCTGTCAGCAAGAAAATAACTATTCATGTCTCAATATTCACAAAAGAAAACACAAGCAAACTGCTTCTACGTAAATAATTTGATCTTTAAAAAGCAATGATGATTACTTGTCAATCGTAAAAATATCATGATTTGCTGGCGTTGCTCCTTGAATAGAACATTGGATAGAATTAACCAGCTGATGCAGCCATTTGTGTGGCCCACAATCTGAGATCATATCAGGATTGCTTGTATTGTGTAATATTCTGTTCCTATTCACATCAATCATATCTATTTTTTGCCAGATGCTATCTGGAACTTGAAAGCTAAAAAAGAATTTAGCTAAACAAAGAAAAAAACCTTCTCACCTGAAGTAACGTCTGCGGCTGCTCTGTAGTGTGGTCTGGATGGGCACACTAAATGACTGCCTGTGTGCTACTGGCGGCATCCACATATTTTCTCCAAATATTGTCATCAGCCCAGAGCATACATAACATAAACAGATGGCTAACTCCGTGCCCCGGCCATCACCTCCAAACAGAGACCACTAGGGACCAGTGCTTATATGTGCTGCCATTGAATTGTCCCAGGTTAATATGCTTGGAAATGTAAGAAAAGTAGATTAGCTGCTCAAGTGCCAAGAAAGAGTTTGTCTCTTGTGAAGATAACAGGCCTCTAATTATTGCTTATGTACTGAAAAGCGTATTTGATCACCTGGGTGCTTCTACATCTGACATGTTTCTATAGAAACTCTTATACCACTGGGACATTCTAGTGTCTCAAGAGCATGGTGTGGACTGGAAGGGAAGGATCTGACTTCTTGTACAGCTGTCTCACATGTCGAGTCAAAGGAATCACACGTCATATTAGCATCTGTGCTGCTACACTAGTGTTTCTCAGCCATTTACTGGTGGGCATGGATCAAATCTGAGTTTAACAAGCAATTAGTGTACAATTAGAGCAAATGTAAATTAATCTTCACAAGACAAACATAAGGAATTAAAATACTATTGATATTTTTTTTTAAATGTACTATAATGCAGGAATGAACAGGAAAAGAGAAAATGACAACTATTCTCTACAAATTAATACTCCTAAACACAATTTCCTAAGTCTACTTTCAATCTGTGATAGAGAATTAAGAAGAATGTTTGTAGTGAACAAAGCAATTTTAGATTGGTCCGCCAGTTATTGTAGCTTAGGTGTTAAGGGCATGCTGGCAATTTGTTAACACACACCTGAATTCTCCAGACCAGCAAACTGCCAAAACATTTTAATGAGTACTAGGAGCATAATAATCCACCCATGGGACACTTCACTTCTAATACTTGGAAAGTGTGATGTTTACTGGTTGTTGTGGGTTTGTTGTTTGTATTCTGCATGCTGCTATGCATTTGATCAAAATGGGTAACTGCACCAGTGTGATCCTTTTATGGCTAGTTCCTACCATACCAACCAAATGCCAATTACTGACATGTGCATCGTACAAAGTCAACAAATCCTAACACAGACAATGGCCAAGCTTGGGTCTGTATTTCTCCAACTGCCAATTTAACTGATGTGCATATAGATCTATCTAAAGTAAATCTAAACTCCAACTACCAGCACATGGGGTTAGCACCTTTTTGGAGGAGGTTAAAGCACATGGCGATGAAGAATAAAGAATGGAAAAGAACAATGATTTAAATGTGGCAAAGTTGTTGGTGCCAGGTGGGCATGTTTGAATATTTCAGAAACTGCTGGGATCAATGATTTAGGCTGGTGGTGGTGTGGGGGATATTTTCCTGGCACACTTTGGGCCCCTTAGTACCAATTGAGTGTTAGTTAAATGCCACAGCCTACTTTGGTATTGTTGTTGCCATGTCCATCTCTTTATGACCACAATGTACCTATATTCTGATGGCTTTTTCCCAGAGGATAACAAGGCAATGTCACAAAGCTCAGATAATCTCAAACTGGTTTCTTAAACATGAAAATGAGTTCGCTATTTTCAAATTGCCTCCAGAGTCAGTAGAACCTATTCCATTAGAGCACCAATGGGATGTGGTGGAATGGGGGATTTTCATCATGAATGTGCAGCCACATGATCTGATTTCATGTCAATATGGACCAAAACCTCTGAGAAATATTTCTAGCACCTTGTTAAATCTATGGCATGAAGAATTACAACAGTTTTGAAGACAATAGGGGGTCCAGCCAAGGACAACAAGGTGCAGCAAAAAAAGTAGATAGTGAGTTTATAATTATGCCCCTTGGTGTTTAGTACTGAACTTTTGGTTTAAAAAAGTTGATGATCATGAAAAACTGTTTTGGTCTTTAACAGACATGTTTTGTTGGTTGTTCCTTTTATGGATCACATGATTTGTTTACTACACAAGTCTAATTTCCCAAGGTTGTTCTTATATTCTAACATTTTGTTATGTTTGATCTGTAGGTCAGTGTTAAGGATTAGATTTTTTTTAGTGTTGCAGTGTTTATTGTAATACATTTGTTTACTTTTTGCCACTTGCACATTGTAGCAGAGTTAGGATTAGGGAAACACAGACATTTCTCTGAATAAATAGCTAAAAACTATTGTTTTTCTAATATATACTATTTAACCATATTTATATTATATATATTTATATAAAATCTTGGTTTAAATACATGTAATGCAATGTGATTGTGCTGTTTTTTTTTTTCAGAATGTTTTTTACTTGAAACTCCCTACGGCCTAATTGAGCAGAGCAAAGCATACAGGAACAGGGAGCAATCACCACTCTGTGTAAATTCTAATATAAACTGCTAAGGTCTCTAGATGATGGGTTTATCAACAGATAATTTATAACCAGTTTTACCTGTCCCCGGATATATATATATATATATATATTTACAATTCATATTTACTTGACTAACAAACATAAAAAATATACATGCCTGACACCAATAAATTGATAAAATATATTCATAACCACTATAATACAGGAAAATGTATGATCGAGAGAGTCACACAAACAAAACACTAAAGCCTAATATTAAATAAACTTGACTGGTTAAGGGCAGTCAGCATCAAAATAAGGAACATAAAATCTACCAACCTAGTAGCAGGAGTGGGAAACAGGAGACAAAGTGAATGGTTTAAGTGAAGGTTAGGTCAGACTGAGTTCATTCAGGTTTAGACAGTCAATGTTAGCAATAGGATATCAGTAAAGAACACCAGGGAAGTTACAGGCAGGAGCCACATTATACTCTACAATAAAGAGACAAAGGTTTGTAGAGAGTCTGGGGCCATTTTTAAAAGCAGCCAAGGGAATCAATCAGTGTGCATACCGGCATACCTAAATAATGTTTGTTTATGCTCATAGGAAACTACATCCTACATTCTACTTCCAGCTGCCTGTTTAAATATTGCAATACGGACAAAAACCAATGCAAAAGACTGTTGGATGATCGGCCAGCAGGGAGCTTCCAGTTAGTTTGATTTGTTTTGCATTTGATTTTGTTGGTCATTTTTTTTAGTCCTATTTAATAAAACAGTGCACAGATAGAGAAATCAAACCAAGTGCATTAACTTACAGCAACCAATCATATTTTAGTTAACTGAAGCAAGATTTTCGTAGGATGAATTTAGAGGTAATTCCAACTTTTTGTGAGTAAACCAACATGTTTTGAATGTATTTACAATGGGTCTATTCATAAAGCAGTGAATTCACATTCTCTGGTGGAAAATCAATCACTGCCACTGAAACACATGGACCTGGAAGCTTCTCTACTCGGAATGTTTCAGTGTATGTCTGATTCACTGCTTTATACATAGAACCCCTAAGAGTGGGATAATTGAGTATCACCAATAAAGAAAAGAAATCTGTTATATTACATAAAATGTTTTTCAGCACAATAGAAAATGACTGTTCTTAAGGCATTACCAATTGCAACAAGAAAAAAGAATAAAATAGCAAGTGCAATTTACTGTAGATGTAAAGATAAATAATTAATGTAGATAGATAAATAATTATGAAAATGAGCAGTTATTGGATTAATTAATTGCCTATGTATGACCAGCTTTATACATAGTCCTATCTTTCAAAGAAACACATAGAGATTGAGTTTTTATGACGGTTTAGGCTCTTTACTTGAATTATCTTTAAAAGTGAATTATCCCTCTACACAGCTTGGTAAAAGTGAAGCTCTTCTATTTTCAGTCATTTAATCCTGCTCAAAAAAAAAATAATTCTTTTTGATATTTCTTTGCAATTTATTGAATTTTCTGTACATTTACTAAGCAAAGTGAGTTATAGCTTGCAGAGTGATGATTGATTATGGTAAGCTTAAACTCCTTTAGTAAATTAATCCTATTGTGTTATATTAAAACAGCTTTTCTGACCTATGATGTGACTAAACGGGATGACATTTACCGGTAGATATCCTTATTATTATTATTATGTATATAATATAAATATATATTACTAATAGAGTATTTTCAAAAATATAAGTACCACTTACAACAAAAAGTCATGATGATGAATTATTTTTTTTTCAGTTCAGTTGTTTTCATCAGAATTTATTACTAAACTACTAATTATAGCATCAGAAAACTACTAGCAAATCCCAAGTGTTTCTAGCAATGTTCAGTGTCATTAGAACATCAGACCATACAAGTGTTATAAAGTCCTAGCAACCAGTACTCAAGGATTGAACTAATTGCTGTCATCAGATTATCTGTAGCTAGGTATCAAATCAAAATCTAATCCTCTCTGATTTCTTTAGCTGCTCTGTCTACAGTTTTAATCACAGTCTCCAACACATTAACAAAGACAGAAAAGAGTTTGAACAAATTAAATACTTTACCCGAAAAGAAGAATAAAGAGCCATCAGATTGTTTTGAATCCTGAGTAGGTGTCTTTTTGTTCGTCATCCTTCGTACACGCTTGATTGATCGTTGCTTAATATCTCCTGAAAGAGTTTTATACCTGAAGCTTTTGTATTTCTGAACATGTTGCCTTGCCAGGGATTTTTTCTTTTCTTTTTTTTCACATCCTACTGACTGACCTCTAAATAATTGATGACTATTTTGTTGTCTCTGGCTCAACAGGCTAAACTTGTACATAATCTTTTTGTGTTGAAGAGTAAGGAAGCTTTAGCTACTCAGTGGCTCATGCATATTTGAAGAGGTGGCATCTGGTTTTGCTTTTCTAAGAGGCCACTAAAACTGTCAAATGCAAGAGCATTACCAGGAATGTGTCCATGAAATAATGACAAATCATTTCACTGGCATTATCTAAAGCATGTTTGCAATTAATCTGTTTTGTTAATGTGTTGCTTTCAATGAATATTATGAAGATTCTATAGGACTATATCCAGAAAGGTCACAATACACATTTTAGGATGTCTTTGGCTCTAAACGTAGCCATTAGCAATTGTGACAAAATACAAGTATGACCATGCTAAGCAGAGAAAGAACTTACACATTGCAAGGTCAGGCAGTACACCGTCCAGTTACAATGTAAGGAGCTGTTTGTTGGATAACATTGGTAGCACTCTGATTGGTAACATTGTTCTTTAAAACAGAAATCCAAATAATAATACATTGACAGTAAAGTTCTTCTATTCTACATTAGGTCTGTCCACTCCAGTCGCTAGGATCTGGATCTACACATTTGGAATATTTTACCGACAGGAGTAAATTTACCTAGAAAATTATTATATTTATATATGAAAATTCTGGCCTGTATGTGGCATTGAGAATGGCCCTGTTCTACATCATCATTGAAATTACCATTATTAGTTTAAAGCAGAACTAAACTAAAAATAAAAAAATCACACTTACCTTTATACCGCAGATCCGTCGATCCATCAGTAGGTTTCTTCGATCGAGTCCCATGCTGTTCCCGTATCCTTCTTCAGCCTGGCACAGTACATTTTAACTGATTAATATTAGTCATGCAAATTATTACAATTCTACATAATATTTTTGGGGTCTATTTAAAAAGCAGTGAATCTGACATTCATTGAAACATTCCCTGATGGAGAATCTTCCAGGTCAATGTGTATCAATGGGAGCTATTGATTCTCCAACAGGGAATGTCAGATTTGATTTGTTTCATTTAACATATTGTATTGTTACTAATGTAAGTCCTATAGTACTCTGAATTAATTTCATGCAATAGATTATAAATGTACGTTCCATGATGTAAAAGCTTCTAATGGAAGTAGTGATGTACTAACATTATTATTGGCCAGTATTTATATAGCGCCGACATATTACGCAGCGCTTTACAAAGTCAATTGTCAGATCATCAAACTGTCCCTCAAAGGGGCTCACAATCTAATGATTGCGAGATCCACCAACTTCTATTGTATTTCAAAATCTTCCAGGTGAAATCCACAGGCCTGGAACCAAATCCAGACCTTTCATCTGCTTGACTGATGACATAACAAGGGTTTATAATTTTGGAGTGAAGTGTCCAATTACTCTAGGTTCTTTTATAAATTACATATTACATATATCCAATTTGGACGAGGATACCCTCAAAATAAAGCTGAGAGTCTCTTTAAGTCAATATTCATTTTCTAACTGTAAATTAAATATGCTTCAGTAAAATTCACTTAAATATGCTTCAGGTAAATTAACAAAACTTCTGTCAGCGTCCAAATATTTATGGACCTAAATGTACATACGACTAGAAACAATTCACATGCTAGAAAGGGAACTTAAGGATACTGCGTAGGCACATCTAACATTTTTAAATGAACTGTGTAAAATACCAGATTTTTACTTTTCCAGGTCTACTTTAAGTCCAGCTACATATTTAAAAACACTTTGCTCTAAAAAAAAAAACATGTTTGCATGAGAAAAAAGGTACAATATCACACACATACAAGAACATTTATGTAGCAGTTCTCATACACTTTTTGAGTATAAATGTGCAAAAGATCACCTTTGGATTTTTACTTTCTCTCTACTACTAATCCAACATTTAGGGGAATGGAGAGATTTGTGCCTTGTTAAAAAGGGCTCCCCATGTTCTTAAGCACAGATGGTGTGTACTTAACCTTCAATATCTCCTGGGAATTCAGCAGGAACCAGAGCAGGAAGAGAAACAGCGCAACATACAGAGATTCTGGACTCATACACTAAATATTAAAGGGTCATTAACATTTCAAAATAATGATCCAACATTAGCTTAATATTCTAGATGTAGTAACAAATATGTAAATAAACATATATTTAACAATCTAAAAAGCATTTGTAAAAGCGAGGTAGCTCAAAATAGGAAACTATTCTCCGTTATTCCTACTATATTGAGCTGTTGATTATTTTCCATGGTTTGCATATCATTATTTATTTATTTATTCATGTCAATTACAGAGGTTCAAAGTGTGAAAGTGTTATGTGCCAGCACCTATAGACAAATTACATTTCTATTTTTTAATTCTTTTTTTAGACTTTAGAACAACTTTGAGGATCACAATTAAATATAGCCTGTTTCAGCAAAGTTTTAAGGCACAATCACTATTTATTTTGTAAGTTTAACAGGCTGTTAAATTTAGAACCAGAATTGTACCATGTCCAAAAATCTGGATATCTTCCCAATTGATTTACAAATGTTAGCTCTTCTGTGAAAAATTCCAGAACATAATTGACTCATTAGGCTTTAATCCAAGTGAGATGAACACATTTTCATTGCTTTATAAATTCACTGACCCCTGCACCTCTTCGAGATGGCTCACATCCAATAGTCATAAGCCTGTCCAAGCAGCTGAAGATCTAAAAATAAATATAATTGACTTCTACAAAGTAGGGGAAAGCTAGAAAAATTAATGGCCTTATTATCCTTGAAATCAAGACCCAAAAAAATCTCGTAGAACAGCTTCTATTCTGCTAAGAAGTGCCAAATAGTTTTTGCTACAACTGGATGGAAGGAAGTTTAGCGAGTTTAAGAGATGTGAAATGAAGAGTCATTTACTGGCGCTCATAAAGGTGACCTAGAACCCATATCAAAATAGTTACATATTGCAGTTTATGATTCCTTATGTTAGTTAAATGTTTTCTTTTTCAAATTAAGTATATTATCTCTAGGTACAGAAAATACCTATTAACTCTGCTGGAATTCCAATGTCCCTCTAACTTTTTGTGCGAAACTAAAATCTCAAAAAATATATTAGCCATTGCACCTAACTTTTAGGTTACATTTGTTTTTATTAGCATTTTTAATTTTCAGGATTAACAAAATAAAAGGAATTAAGAAAGGGGGGCGGTAAGCGAGGGGGAGTGGATATACACAAAAAAGGCAAAACTAATCCAAAATCTATAATACATAGTATAAAAAGCAATGTTAACAATCTCAAAATAACTCTCAGAATACATGAAGAATAGGTAAGGATGGAGGAAAAATAGGATGAAATAAATATTGTCTAACACAAAATGTATATATAAAGTAATAAAAAACATACTATGTAAGGTACAAGTATTCTCATTTAGAATGAATCCTTTTATGCAACTTGGATGAAGTAGAGAAGTGAAGTCATATTGCCCAATGTGATGTAAGGAAGCCTCATATAACACCCAAAATTCATCCATGCTCATGAGCTCATTGACCTTATCCATTCATATCCTAAAATATAGGTGCAATTGCTATTAGTGAAAAGAGGAGAAAGAGTGGCTTTTTTGGAAACATGTATGATTTACTTGAAATAAACATGTGACATTTTAGGCTATACACAGTTCAACTGAGATAATAATCAGCACATATAAGGAAATAATATAATATATGTTATGAAGTAATTATGGTTTATATGATTATCTCAGAATTATCATATGGTTTATATCATTATCTCAGAGTATCCAGCAAACTTAAAAATTGATTTTTTTTTAAAGTAATTTGCTATGTGATAGCAAATATTTTCAGTCCTGGATCAGATCCAATCCAGGTTTGCTGTGTCATCTAGGTTCACTGATAGTTACATATTAGGTTAGGTTGAAAAAAGAAATAAGTCCATCAAGTTCAACACTGATAAAAGTGTATTCTCTCCAGCCTTTGAGAGCTTTAATAAATCAGATCTAATTATACAGAATAAGCAGAATGAATGTTATGGCTGTGGGGTCTGTTTTTTTCTGTTACTCTACTACACCTACTATTAAATTATTTGCTGTGTAGATATATTATTTTTACCAAAAACAGCAACTGATCAGGTTATGGGCCAAGTGGCAAAAAATCAGAACATTCAGATTTTTCTCTTCTTGCCCAATGTTTAGGTCAGACAGCAATATGTGATTGTATGAAGGCCTTCCACTTGGACATTTTATGATACATCTGTTAACCCTTCAGTTTTAGAGTTTGTCAACCTATTGGCTGTACTTTAAAAAAAACGTAATCCTTTGAAAGCCAACTGAGCGGGGTCAGTAAGCTGAAATGCTTAGAATAAAGGCTGGAAAACAGATTCATCTTTTTTAATATGCTGGAAACCAGCTCGAGGGCAGCTGTCCCTCTGAACATATTGTCCATTCAATTTAAAGTTCATTTATGCTTATGTTTACTCTGCATGAGTCTGCACTATGGTTATACACCTGGCAATATGCCATTCGGTCTCTGTAGGGAATGTCTCTCAAAGCCGAGTACCCTGCCAGTTTACAACATGGCATTGAAATTGCCACAGAAGTGTTTGAGACACAGAGGTTTATTAATATAGATCTACAATGCACAGCAGGAACATAAACCTCAACATTGGTGTAATGGTACTGGGTGGATTATTATGGATTTATTGATGCAATGAAGGTGAGGATTTTCAAGCCTGTGATCATTCTAAAATAAGTACAATTCTAGCAAGTAGAGAACAATCTCTGTTAATAGTATAAGTACCATTACCAGTTATCAATCAAAGAATGAAAAGTACAAAACAAAAATGAAATTGTAAAACAAAACTTAAAACAAAGGTTTACAAGTATATATGTAACTGGGAAATAAAATTCACATTAACCCTGTCAAAATACATCCTAGGGGAAGATGCCCAACATTATACGCAGCTGTCCGTTGGCCAATGTTTCCTAAATTTCTTCTGTTCCAGTTCTGCAGCTTTTGTCAGTCTCTTTAGAATTCTACACTTCCAGGCATTTGTTCCTTTCTCCGACCCCCTACATCACAACAAGACACAGAAAAATAAAAGCCCCATATAAGCTACAAATTGAAGAGCCATAGTTTAATCAGGGCCATGAAACCCCTATACTAGCACTGACCAGCAGTCATATGAAGTGTTCCATCTTCCAATCATAAGCACCAGGTATTTTCTTTGATTTCTCATGATGAATGGTGAGTAAGATCTGCCACCAATAAAAGCCACAATAGTAAGTTTGTTGTTGAGATTTCATCTTGGAGAATTATGATGTAAATCAATGTCATATTTCTGAAAAAGATTATACTATTATTTTTTGTGTATTTTAATTAATCAGCTATCAAATTTGTTTTGTTAAAGTATGGAAGGTTTTGAGTCAGTTTTTCCTCTATTGGGACAAATTTTTTTTGTCTGAACCCAATTAATTGGATATTTCTACAGCAGAAACCAATGAAAACCTGTAGACAGGAATTCCAGACCAGAATGATTGGACTGCATTCCACATTTGTTCTGCATTTTTCTTGGTGACAGCATTTTTAATGTCACCCCACAAGTTTTTATTGGATTAAGGTCAGGGGATTGGGCTAGCCGCTCTATAACGTCAATCTTGTTGATCTGGAACCAAGATCTTGCTTGTTTACTGGTATGTTGTCCTGTTGAAACACCCATTTCAAGAGCGTTTCCTCTTTGGCATATGGCAACACGGCCTCTTCAAGTTTTTTGATGAATTTAAACTGATGCATGATCCCTGATATGTGATAAATAGGTCCAACACCATAGTATGAGAAACATCCCCATATCGTGATGCAGCACCACCATGCTTCACTGTCTGCACAGTGTACTGTGGCTTGAATTCAGTGTTTGGGGGTTGTCTGATAAACTGTCTGCGGCCCCTAGATAGAAAAATAACAATCTTGCTTTCATTAGCCCACAAAATGTTGCTAAATTTCTCCTTAGACCAGTCAATGTGTTCTTTGGCAAATGGCAACCTCTTCTGCACATCTTTTTTTCAACATTCGGACCTTGTGGATGCTTCCTAACGATAGCTTTGCTTCGCTGTTCTACAGATTTATTTGTGGATTTGGAAAGAATTAGAATTGATGAGAATATTTTAGTGGTGTATTTGTGTCCTGTAGCATCTGCCCCATCCCACTTCATTTCTTGTCCCAGTAAGACAAGCACAGGAGAATGGAATTATTCCTAAAATGGCTCACAGACACAAATATAAACATAAGAGAACTCTTATTCTCCTAATTATTCTTTACTCTATTTAAAAGTCCAAAAATTTGCTTGACTTATATGTAAACCCAAATACTAAACCCTGGTAAAGTTTAAGGCAGAACTAAAGTCAATGGTGGGTAGTTTCATAGCAGCTGCCAACTTTACTACAAACTCTTCCGGGTCAGCTGTGATCCTTTTCAGCCATTGGGCAGCCACTGATGTGTAGAAATAACATTATCCCAGGCATTTAGAACACCTGGGGTGGCTGGAATAGAGCTGTGCTCTGCACTGCAAGGTGCATTTCACTTACCGCATGCTTCTCCTTATCACCAGTCTGATGTTTTATGTCCAGGCCTATTCGGCAGCCATGTTTATCTTGAATGGCCAGACTAGGATAACTCCCATTCATGTGCACTGGATTTAAATTATCCCAGCACCAAGGAATGCCAAAACTGTACGCTGAGTTGTGCGTTTAGGAAAAACATGGCTGGCAGCCAGAGGAGGAACTTTACATACAAAGGGACAATATTCATGCAAATTATTGGCACAGATCATTTTTCCTCTCAATAAAACCTTTGTTATAGTGTCCTTCTGTATTTGTGACCGCTGTGCTTGTAATGCTGGGTACATAATACTGCAACAGATAGGGAAAAGCCGGGAACTGATTTAGCGTTATAAAGATGGCAGAATTTAACTCTACACAGATGCACAAATAAAACATTGTATAGACATTAGATGATTCTCACCCGTATAAACATGCTCATCTCAGGCAAAATTTTGGTGGAAGCTGAGAGAGATATTCACAAATCAAGATCTTGTAATAAATCTGTTGCATTGTTTAGATGTGCACTAGAATTGATATATATCCCTCACAAAATCACTTGGGTAATAAAAGCTTACCTGCCCACAATGTATAATTGTCAGACTAAAGTTCCACTTTATTGTCATTTGAAATATAACTTTCAATATATTTAATCTGAAGCTTCCATTTAAATAATACCTGCTGATCCTGCAACGAGGATCCTTGGTCAGGCATATCCTGTTACAATGTGACAATGCTTTCTTCCTATCCCAGATTTGTGGTCCTGTGTTGTCACCCTGGCACCCAGGCTTCCAATGACTGCATGCAACTCTCCCAGGAAATCTGCTCTGATATATGTCATAGATCAGAAATAAATCAAAATATAAACTACATGGTGAACACATTATAATATAATAAACACATATTTATTTTTATATGATACAATAATTATTCATTTCAAACATGAAGATTTTACATTTACATACAGCAAACACCTGCACACGTGACTCTCCCTCCCAGAGTCAGCTATGTGGCCCGGCGCCCACAAGGTGTCACTGTCACATCATTCACTTCCTGTTTTACCGGAGCCCTTCTGTCCTTGTGCGGCTGCTCGCTGCTCTCGGGCCTCGGGAAGGGATGAACTCCATATTGCGTGACTTTCCGGCCTGGCAGACGTGAGGAGCCCGAGGCAGGAGCGGAGAGCCATTGCCACGTCTGGTTATCTTCCTTGCAGATGAGAGGTTGGAGCGGTAGGTGATCCTCTGTTGGTGAAGTGCATACCTGTGCGGGGTGCAGGTAGATTGTTGGCTTCTCTCATTCATTGTGCTGGGGAACCATGACGACTTCTCCGTATGGGGTGTTACTGGCCCCCAGGTGTGTGCTCCCAGTGGTACCACAAGTCCCAGCATGGCACCAGATGTGGTATGAATGTAGCTGTGTGAAGGTCAGATGAATCCATTCCTGTGGATGTCATACGGAAGAGACATGTCTATGTATTCTTATAATGGGGTGTGCAGATGATGTGTATACATGGTTCTTCTCTATCACCCACCTCATAGATTGTAAGCTCCTAGGGGCAGGGTCCTCCTCTCCTCCTGTCTGTCATTTACAACCCCTATTTAATGTACAGCACTGCATAATATGTTGGCGCTACATAAGCCCTGTTTAATAATAATCAGTCATCTGTCTGATCATAGAAATACAGAGTATTCAGCTCCTTCCATAGCTGGCCACACACATTACAATCTCATTAATAAAGCAGACCTGACGCATCAAGCAAGATCTACTTATTAGTATTAAACAGGATTTATATAGCGCCAACATATTACACAGCGCTGTACAATAAAAATCGGTTGTGATGATAGACAGAGACACAGGAGGACGAGACAACCCTGCCCTGAAGAGCTCACAATCTTTTAATGTTCTTCCTCCCCGTTCCTTAATGTGCAGAAAATAAACCGATAGATGATACACTTCTCGACACTTCTGTGATTTATGTTGTGTGGCAGGTGATGTTGGTATCTCATAGATGACATTCTGGGGAATTCTGAGGATCTCATATGGAGATGATCCATGGGCTCACATTAAATAAGCAGACGTTGGTACAGTTACCAATGGCAGTGTGTAAGGTTTCTGCCTTGATGGTAGCCTTTGCTCAACATCCAGGATTCTGTGGGGCCCCAGGGTTCCTCCAGAGGTTGCTAGGGGTTCCTTGAACATGTTGTGCCTTATCAGTATAAGTGACATGATCTTTTTATCTGTTTATAAGAGTGATTTTCTTCCCGAAGGCCAGCAATGTAAGGGGAATTCTTCCCGCTGACCACCACACCAATCTACTGTGATCTGTGGATATAATAATTTTAGAAGGGGGTTCCTTAAAGACCTGAAAGCTATTTCAAAGAGCCCCCTCATGTTGGAAAGGTGAAGAAACACAGCTCTACATTGCTAATGTACAATTGACGTGTGGTATGTGTAACTAATTAAAGCAGAATGTGTTTTTTTTCTGAGTACATACATATATGCACATCTGTAAACCTGCTGCATTATTCATATTTCCTATTCTTTACCAGGACATGGGTGTGTAATACCTCAACCAATAAACCCTTCCTCTTCTTACCTGTATTTGTTTTACTGAATGTAATCACACTGTTCTTTTAGTGTTTTACTGTAAAACTTGTAAGTCCTGATAAACCTTTCCCTCTGCTAATATTTGATATTATGTTTTCAGTTTTTATAGGTTAGACACTAGTCTTGCATATCCGCCTGTAACACCGGAGGAATTCAGCTGTATGTGTGGACAGAAAACGTAAGTAATACATGTGCTAGAACAGTAGTTGCCAACCTTTTTGGTCCGGTGGACCACTAAATTTGCCCGCTCCGGATCGCGCATGTGTGGGGAGCCGAGTGTCATTTAAAGGGGAACAAACTACCCCTTTAGTGACATCAATATGCCAGAACCTGCCCACTCTCCCATCGCAGGTCTGAGCCTGTTCCTGACTGCACTCAGGGGCGCACCAGCCAGAGCCGCCGGCCAAAATTTTCTCTCAGGCTACTGGTTGGCAGCCGCTGTGCTAGAATATACAATGCTATGAGACAAAGGCCGGCAGTCACATTTAGTGCCTTCCTCTTGTATTAAAGGGCAAAGTGTGCAGAGGAAGAGTAGTTTTTTTTTTTTTTTTGCCCCATAGTCATTTTGTGTTACAATCATTGATTCATTAGCTGTCGTGCAGGTTTGAGTTTAAGTTCTGTGAGGTAGTGTAAATAAGATGAATCTTCCCTCAAGCAAATAAAACCTATTGTTCTACTCAATATATTGTTTCCTACTTGCTGTATTTCATTATAGTCTTTGCTTACATACAACTTTAATAATGCATTTTTTAATTTTTTATTTTTTAATATTTGTATCTGGTTTCAGACTACAGAGATATGAATGAGCATCCTAAGAAACGGAAAAGAAAGACTTCTTTTCCATCTCGATATGCTGGACAAACAAATGCAAGTGCATCTCCAGGTATGATATTCACATATGTTGTATGTGCCTTGTTTATTTCGGGTATTAGAGGAGACAGCTGGGGAAGTAAGATGGCAAAGCACATACATGCTAGTTAAAGTTGGTATTCTCATAAAAGAACCTTGAGCAGAAATAACATGCAGGCGCCATATGTTCTTACTATTAAGGTTACATTAACAACAGCTGAGAGTACTTGGTTTGCATTTCTGACACTTGATGAGGACCCAATAAATTTGAAAGAGAAAAGTTGTATTAAGGGGAAGATGTTAATTTTTTCTAGAACTTAACCCCCCCCTAGCGGTAATCCCAAGTCATACTCCGGGTAGCTAAAAATCATTAAAAAACCCACTTACCTTGCTCTGTTGTCGTCCCCCGGCATCCTGCTGGTTCCCTCAGGTCCAGGGGACACGTCTTCTCTCTTCAATTGGTGAATGCAGAGATGATCTTCGGGGGTTTCCCAGTGACTGGTGCATGTGTAAGGATCGACGGGAAATTCAAATAATTTTGTATTGGATACAATACACAGAAATCTTTGTATATTCTATATATATATATATATATTTATTATACATGCTACTGTACAGTTTTATTACATGTTTAACTTTTTTTTTTATTTTTTTCAAAGATTGTGTTTTTTTTATTTTAAAGTTTATTATTACATTTATTAAATATTGGACTTATTTCGGTGAGTTATGCCTAAGAATTATAGGCCTACAATGTAAAATAAATTTCCATGCAAAAAAAAATGTAACGCTTCTTGCATGGAAATACATGCAGCCAGAATTAGAACGCTAGGGGGGTTAAATAAAACGTCCATATCCAGAGTATTGGCACACAAGAGTACCACCTGAAGTCACACGAGGACTTGATGCACTTCTTCATCCAGCTTGTGTGTAAACATAGTTTCTAAACATGGCTAGTCTACATATATACACTACCATGTAGACTACACATCAAGCACAGTAAGTAGGTCAGGTAAAACAAAAACACCAAAATGTATTCAGCATGTGTTATTGCAACTTCATAGTGAACATTTTAAATTCGGTTCTTTCATAATGTAAACTCAAAATTCGTTTACAATCGATTCGTGTACTTTGAATTAAGTCACAAATATCCATGACTTCTATTTGTGCAAGAGCCCGTCATGTACTTTTGAATACTATATTGTGTGCCATTGTTCCCACAGCCTCCTCTTAATAGCACACTATAAAATACCAGATATGTAAATTTCCAGGCCAGCTGGAAAGTTTTCAGCATACTCGGTAGAGCAGGGATGCCCAACAGGTAGATCGCAAAGGGAACGCGAGTAGATCATGGAGCCCTGCTTTTCAAAATAAACTATCGCACACAGAAGTTATTAGGTCCAAGTTTGTATTGTTGGTAGATCATTTTGACTTGGTCATTTTAAATAGCTTGCTAGTAGCTCGCAAGCCAAAAAAGTGTGGGCACCCCTGCTGTAGAGTATGCTGTAACTGATGGTTGTAAACACTCCGAGCAGAAGAGGAGTGAATTTGCATGAGAGTTACAGTATTTATGCCTAAGATGTGTTTATAAGGACAGTTCCTCTTGAAGAAATGTTTGACGTGTGTATTTTAGGTGAATTGTAAACATTTTTATTATTTTTTTTTTTTTCAGATGTTGTTATTCCAATCAAAACTGTAGAAAACAATGGAATATATTTTGATCACTGTTACAGCGTCTGTTCTATATTACAAGCTGACCCTAAAGTCCCAGAAACAGAGGGTAAGTAACTAATGGAATATATTTTGTTTAGGGGTTACTTTACATTTTTGATAAAGTTTTGAAAGTTTAGAAGCTGTGTGAGGTTATTCATTACATTCTGTGTACCCAATGGGAGAGTCATATTGAGGAACAACAAGTACGTTTACAACAATCACAAAAGATTTCTTAACCTACTTGTATATCAAATTCAATGAAAAGGTACCACACTCCAAGCTAATTAGTAAATGGTAAATATTTGTTAGTCCTGTATGGAAGAAAAGCAAAGCAGTTACTACCTATATTGTAAAGAGGGATTTTCAAGGTACCAAACTCTTAATTAAAAAAGCAAATTTTTATTTTACAAAATATTAAAACATCCTATTGAACATAAAAATTTTGCACATAGACCATGATATCATAAAATCAATCATATAGACAAATAGCTTTCTTCAAACAATGTCTTCTAAAGCTTTTTTTTTTTTAAGGATGAGTCATCAAAAGGAGTAAATAATGATTATGGTTGTTACCATCACTGAAAAGGACAGGAATTATTACTTTAAACTCCACGCGTTTCACAGACCTGGGAGTGTTGGATATCAACTACTTTTCAAAAGTACAATAGGATTGTTGACGAAAGTCAGGATAGCAATACAAATCTGTAAAAAAAAAAGAGAAATATATCAGATTTCCTACTGAAACTCTGCAGAAACTCTTCATAAATATGTATTTTGGAAACCAGTAAGTTATATCTACTGTGAATATCAAAATTTTCTAATGGGTGTACACTAACAATAGTAAATTTGCCACCAAAGTGAATGGTCCAGTCCAACATTCATAAAATTAAACATAATATCATAAATGGCAGCTCACATTGACCCTGCGATGTTAGACAAGCGACCCAAAGCAGGGCTTTGAGATGATTATACTCACTACAATAATAATACAGATACATTTATATGGAATCATTTTTCAAAGTAGTTATTCTACATAATAATGAATAAGACCAAAAAAACGATGAATTTACAGTTTTGCTGGTTGATATAAGGGTTCCAAAGTTTAGAGGATATGTATGGTTGTTAAAAGTATTTTGGGCAAAGTTCCAGGTAGATGGGACAAATGGTCCTGAATATAATTTAAATAATATTAAACATTTAAATCCCAAATAATTACTCAAATATATTTTAAACCACTATTATAAAATACACATACCAGACATTTGATATACCCAAATTCAAAGCAGCTTCCAAGAAGGTAAATTGAAAAAGATTTCTATTGCTATAACGTACTGCTTCCTTACAGAGCAGTCTAGATAAGTACTCAGTTGCCTTAAATATGCCTATAACCATCCCAGGATCACCTGGGGGGACCCGCCTGTCAGTTTAATTCTACCCTCCAGAAGGAACAGGAAGTGACATCACTTCTGGGTCGGGAGGAAGTAAACAAGCACAATCCTGGTTGCTAATACACTTCAGGGCTGTGGATCAGCTGACACAGCTGCACAATTCCAGCAGTGATTGCTCATTGTGTAGTTGTAGACCAGATAGAAACAGTGTGTACGAGTCCCACCACTAGAGGGAGCATGCCAATGGATTTTACCACATTTCCAATAGAACATAGTACAAAGATGTATAAACGTACTGACATCAAGAAAAATATTCACTATTTAAACAACTGGTAGTACTTGACACAGGAATAACATTGTTGAAATAAAAAGTCAATTTTATATATATATATTTTTTTTTGTTATATTTATTTGTTTTTTTCGAACCTATTTGAATAAACGATCATGTTGTATTTTAGAATCTATTAGAACAATAGAGAAATCCCCAATAGTCATATTGACCTTAAATTACAAAAAGGGTTGGAAACTGAGTACATCATTAAGCCCAGGAGGACTAGTCGCATTTAATGTATTGATCCATTTGGATTCCTTTTGTAATATGATTTTGTTCCAGTCACCTCCCCGGGTATCTGGTAGTACATTTTCCAATGCTACAAACCAAATCATATCAGCATTAAAATTTTGTTGTAAGCCTACTTAACGGAGTTGTAATCTTTCCATTTTGTATTAGGTAAGTGTGTTTATAGATTTTACCTTTAAATTGGTGTTTTGTTTTTCCAATGTAATAGCTGCTGCATTGGCAAATAGCCATATATATGATTCCAACAGAATTACAGTCGGTCTTATGAAATGTATGAATCGTTTAAAATATTGAAAACGTGAGTTTATTATTACCATGATTGGAGGGTAGAATATATTTGCACTGTAAGCAGACTTGGCAGGGTTAATGCTTTAGAAGTGCATACACGTGGTGTGAAATGGCTTCGTACAATCTTAGTTCCCAAAGAGGGAGCTTTTCTAAAAAAACATTTGAGGTCTATCAGGAAGTAGCAAGTAACAAGGCAACAAGGTGAATTTTTTACATCCAGAAATGGCAGCTTACATAATGTCTTAGTGGAAGGTCCATTTTAAATTAAAGTTGGGTTTTAAATGTGCAGGATCGACAGCTTCCATCTTATCTTCCCTTGTCTACATATTAATACATGCACTATGTAGTAAGACCTGGATCAGAATGACAGCTGTGGAGCTTGTATCTTTAAAAACAGCCAACACAGCCAATCCCTCTTTTTCAGTGTGCACTGGTTCATTGTCCCAATTTGTGTAAGTCATCTGTATGTACAGTGGTAGCATCCATCAAGATCTGTCTAGCTCATGTAAGTCACAACTGGTTTGATTCTGGGTAATGCAAAAAACCTATACAACTCTTTTGTCTGTTAATATTATGTCAGCATTATATGCTGCTTTGCATGTTTGGCCTGAGTTAGACTATTTAGCAGTTGTATATTGAAGTTCTGGTGATCTGATTTCACATTCATGCATTCAGGCAATTATGTAAAGAGCTACAGACCAAGTGAAATGTTTCTGATATGATCTAACAGCAGTATTTGTATGGGATTGTTGAATAACATGTTCTTTTTGCTCTGCAGAGGAACCGCCTAGTACTAATGGTGACAGTAGGGAGAATTGTGAGTCTCCAACAATAATTCCTCAGCCAATCCATGAAGATGCAGTTGTAGAAGTCCATACTGAAGAGCCTGAGTGTGTCCCTTCACCTGTAGTAGAAGAGGAAATAAAGGACATCCCACTACAAATACATGAAAGTCCAGAGGGCAGCCCCTCATCTAACCTGACAGCATCACAAAAATGGCCACTGCTCAGAGCCAACAGCAGCGGTCTATTCCGTTGTGACCAGTGCGACTTCAACAGCAAATACTTCACTGATCTAAAACAGCATATGATCCTAAAGCACAAGTGTGCAGAGTCTCACATCTGCAAAGTGTGTAAACAGAGCTTCTCTAGTGAAGACTTACTTCTGGAACATGGAAAGGTACATGAAGAGGAGCAATTGAATTGTAAGCACTGCGATTACAAGACCAATTCCTATGACAGCCTCAGTCAGCATGTGACAGATGCCCATTTTAATGACTTTCTTTACTGGTGCGAACAATGTGATTTGCAGTTTTGCACAAGTAGTGAACTGTATTTGCACTTTCAGGAGCATAGTTGTGATGAACAATACTTATGCCAGTTCTGTGAGCATGAGACCAATGATCCGGAGGATCTGCACAGCCATGTGGTGAATGAACACACCTGCCGTCTTATAGAGATAAGTGATGCCTATAACAATGGAGCCCGGGGACAATTCAGTCTCTTAAACAAGATCAGTTTTGATAAATGTAAAAACTTCTTTGTGTGTCAGGTGTGCGGCTTCAGCAGCCGGCTCCACACCAATGTGAATAGGCATGTAGCAATAGAACACACACGTTTTTACCCACATGTCTGCGATGACTGCGGCAAGGGGTTTTCTGGCATGTTAGAGTACAGTGAGCATTTAAATCTGCATTCGTCGGAAGGTGTCTACCTGTGTCAATATTGCGAATACTCCACCGGTCAGCTAGAGGACCTAAAAACTCACTTAGATTTTCGGCATTCTGCAGATCTGCCCCATAAGTGCAATAACTGCCTTTTGAGGTTTGGATCGGAAGAAGAACTTAAAACCCACCACCAAACGCATGAGAAAACAAGTTAGAGAAAACTGTCCAGATAAAAAAAGGTTTTCTGGGCCAAGCAAAAAAGAATTTTGGATCCAGTTGTAAACATTTAAATGTTTTAGGCATCTTAGCTTCTTGTTTCCAGATCCTATTGCCAGAAATGGTTAGAACATGAGACGGGAGCGAAGGACTTATGGAACCTACCATTCCCAGGAATACTGTTTGTTCAAATGCTAAACACTCCTATTTCTAATGCAGTAGATGTATAAATGTAGTGAAAGCATTGAAAATGAATCACATGCATGTTTGGTGGAGATATTTATCACAGGTTTCTTTTTATATTCCTCCATTGTATTCTTTTCTTTGTTTTAACATTTTACTAGTGTATGTGGATATCAATGATGTGCTGGCTGGGTGTATGGAACACTTGGCATAGAGTCTAATGAAGAGGACATGAAGCAGGGACTTCATCTTTTCTCTGCATGGGTACATAATAGTAAGAAGGCTCTGTATGGTTTCGTTAAATTGCATTTTGTAAATGTGTGCTGCACAAGTGAATGTTTGTGTGTGAGATTGCACCACTTCAGGCTCATGTTAAACAATATGTCTGAGAACTTTGTTCGGTTTAATTATTGTGCTATATGTAGTACTTCTGAAATTGTTTGTCCGAATCAAAAAGAATGTCATTGAATATTGTCGTGCCAGAAAAAAAGATAAAATATAAAAGCTTGGTATAATTTGAAGTGTGGTTAATAAAACGGATGATGGAATAGTGCTTTTCACACACCTAACATAGGTCTTTTTCTTGATTTCAATAATAATTTTATTCTCCTTGTAACTACCGGTTAATAAATCATCTGTGCTGGTATCGTTTTACTTACAACCTTAATACACCATTCATTTACAAACAGAAATGTAGGCAGGTCACTGAATTGTAATAGAATAAAGGAGAGTGGGTACATTTTATCTCGTCTCCTTTTCATATAATACAGACAAATATATACAGGCATGTGCTGCCTCTCACACTGCTCTGCACAGAACTCTTAGGATTGTGCTCTGATTCAAATATCTCAGGGAATGTAAAATTTTAACAAACCCCAGCTCTTTCTCTTTTCATCCTTCATTGTGTAGGAAAGGTGAAAACAAAGTATCAGCCCATCTCATGGACATAATCAAGGCCCAGCCTGGTCAGCAGATCTCATAGGTACCGGTACCTTATGTACTGTTTTCTTTCTTAAAAGTTTTTTTTCCCACAGCTTGGAAATGCTAAAACCCCAAGATTAGTGTGTGATTCATCCTTCTTTTCCAGATGGTGGGATACAAGCCAGGTCACTGTCCTGTGACAATTTATATGCCTGGCTGTAAGGCTTCTATGATACTTTGTCACTGACAATAAGCATGCAGGTTCATGGTTTTATAGTCACTTCAATATCTGCTCTCCATATACCTTATTCATCTGGCCCCTATATACAGCCCTGGTTCCTGTATGCCACTGACCCTAATATTCTGAGACATAACACTCATACTACCCCCTACCCTAGGAGTTGCTCTGGAATCAGACAATAGTAGATTAGAACCCATATTAGGTACAAAAGAGAATGTTTGGCCTTAAACCCCAGTGTAAACCAGATGCATGCAAGCAGATGTGCAAATCCTATAAAGCTGCCAGACTGAGCAGAGAAGGAAGGGGAACGAGGAAGACCACGGAACACAGGGAGAACATACAAACTCCATGCAGACAGAGTCCTGGCACACCCAGCACCCCGGTGCTACAAAGGAGAGCACGCTGGCCACATTTCCCATGTTTTATCCCTATAGAGACCTGACAAGTACAGGGTGACAGGTCATCTCCGCCTCTCTTTACCCTGTGGTTGTGTAGTCTGATGATAAATACTGGCTGATATCAGCCCTGACATTGTGTAGAGATGTGATAATACTAATCATTATCTATGGATCTTGTGGTATGACAATGGTGTAGAGGAGGGATCATATCTCAGGTATGGAGCGCCATGTCACCAGGCTCTGATACCACACAATGGTAAATATCAGGCCGGCACAGTGTGCGGCATCCATTTCCCACAGCTCGGTGCTCCTGGAGCCTGGCATGGAAGAAGTCACCAAGATGGAGGCGGAAAGCAAAGGACAGCTCTGCCTCTAGTGACTGACGTGCTTTGGAAGTGACGTAAACCACACCCCCTTCTTCTGATTGGCTGTGATCTGATCAGGTTACCAGGGGTCAACACGCCGGCTAGGTAGGAGTTCGGCTGGTGACCGCGGGCCCGGGCAGCCGAGTAAGGTAATGCCATGGCATATATTGAAATGTAATGTTTGAGTCGGTGTGTCTGTCAGGTCTAGTGCGGTCTGGGGTAGCTTACATCTCCTATATTTGTTTTCTGCACGCCGGTGTATGCGGTATTTATGTGTTCCATACCCTGTGTCCTGGTCATACAATGCCCAGCAATACTCACCTATGCTGAGGATATTCCTGTCATGTGTGAGGAGAATGCACAGCTCATGCTGCACACCACAAGGAAAGACTGGTTTGTCTGGAGGAAGTGCCATGACATTTATTATTAGGGCTACTCACATAAAGAAAAAATAAATGCCACATATCTATTCTTATTATATAAGATGTTATTGTGCAGTTACACCCAGACATTTCCCTGTATGGCGGATGACATGTCCTTCCCTCCAGGTGTCAGAATGTCACTGGCTGCACCACTTCCCTCCCTGGCCTGTGCTCATGGAGGGGGCTTCATACAGGGGGAATCTATATGTACTCCTTAACCATGAATGTCTTTTATATGATGGTAAATATTCATTTAAATGGTATTTAAAATCAATGCAAACAATAGCTGTTGATCCTGGTAGAAATCACATAAGCTCAGAAGTTCTCATACACGCTGATGTATTATCAGCCCTTCTTGAACTGCTGAACATCCCCACTAATACATGCTCCTGTGCTTTGCCTTCAAATCCCTACACAGTTATTGTCCCACTTACCTTTCTCACCCGGTAAAAAAATACTCCCCCTGCCGCTGTCTCCGCTCCTCCAATGAACTACTAATGACTTCCTCACTCATAACCTCATCACACGCACGGTACAAGACTTCTCTAGAGCTGCCCCGACTCTCTGGAATGGTCTTCCTCTTCCTATTCAGCTTGCTCCTACTTTCTGCTCATTTAAAAGAGCACTCAAAACCCATTTTTTTTAAACTTGCCTACCCGGCTTTTTCTGTCTTTTGAAACCATCACTACTTCCCACCACTACATATCTCCCATCCTATTGTGTGTGAAATTCCCCCACCTACTAGATTCTAAAGCTAGGTACACACTTGCAATAATTATCGTTAGAAAACGAACGACTAACAATTATGCACAATTATTTTGAATGATCGTATTGTACACAATTCTGTACATACTGAAACAATACGATCGTTCAAATATAATCCACCAATAGTGTACACACGCTAGATACGATTGTTTGAACGATGCAGGAAGTGACATGTAAAGGAGAAAATGTACTGCAGAACCATCCACCATCACTGAAAGACCGTACACACAATAGATAGTGAACCATGTCGCCCAATCAGATCTGCCGGGACAGTAGTTCGTTTCTGGCGACAATTCTTATTCGTCAGCATCAGTTGTTGTGCACTTTTTTTTGTTAACAAATATCGTGCACTTTTTTTGTTAACGATTATAGGACAATCGGACGTTAGTCCTTTGTTTTCAACAATAATTATTGCAAGTCTGTACGCAGCTTAAGCTCTTCAGGGCAGGGTCCTCTCCTCCAGTGTCACTTGTCTGTATTCATCTGTCATTTGCAACCTCTATTTATTGTACAGCGCTGCGTAATATGTTGGCGCTATATAAATCCTGTTTAATAATAATAATAATAAAATGTTAGTAGGAGGGTGAGGTGATGGGTAGTTCTGTCACTTCCTGTTTTAGTCTGACAGTGCAGGAAGTAAAGAGCCATTCACCTGTATGCAGCACTGCATGACACTGACAGGTGGGATGTACCCTGAGGCAATGCACACTATATAAGCACAGACGCCACTAATTATACACCTATTTATCCCCAATTTATTCCTGAAAATCTCTTAGTGTTCTTTGTTCTGCTTTAGTGGATCACTGAGTTAGTTCTGTCATTATTACTCCTTGCATATGGACCCTGCACGGAGCTCTCTTCCTACCCTGTCCTGAACACAGCCTCATCCTAGAGCAGTGTTTTTCAACCAGGGTTCCTCCAGAGGTTGCTGGGGGTTCCTTGAGCAATGAATAGTTTGTACCTCTCAGGTCAGCCTAACAGACACCAGTGATCTTTTTCGCTATCTGTAAAGGTGACATTCTTCCCACTGACCCCCACACTAGTGTCCTGTGAGTTGTGGGTATACAGGTAGTCCCCAGGTTACATACGAGATAGGGACTGTAGGTTTGTTCCTAAGTTGAATTTGTATGTAAGTCGGAACAGGTACATTATTTTAATAAATGCAATTAGGACTGATGTTTGTCTCAACATATTATTAGGCAGCGCAATGTCAGTTACTATAAAAAAAATCCTCACTGTGAGTTATTCACAAAGCAAGAAAAACAACTTTATGAAGCCTAGACATTCATTACCTCTTGAGCAAGCTCTGCTTTGATATGCAAAATGAAGCAACTGCAGAGTTTGTCTTGGTCATTAAAGAGTTGCAAGAGGCTTCAGAAAGAGCTCAGTCCTCTAAGATCACCCACAACCTCAGCTGTGTTTAGCAAAAGATTTCTTCTGCAAGTCATGCAAACTGCCCCTCCCCCCTTCAAGCCTCTGTCCTGCACACGAACCAGCAGGGAAGCCCGTTTGTATCTAGAAGTTGTCCATATGTTGGATGTCCTTAACACCGGGACTACCTGTAGAAAATATCACTGGGGTTCCATGAAAAACTTTTTAAGGTTTCCCCCATGTTAAAAATGTTGAGAAAATCCGTCCTAGACCCTTCAACAAATCACATCCAGATTCACCCATGCCATCCATTTCATATTTCTGTCACACGACGACATGTAAACATAAGTTTTCCTTCGATCTTTCCACCGCCTGATATCAGGCTTATGTTCTCTTATACAGTATTTCAGAAAGTATATTGCTGCTTCTCAGCAAGACAAGGAATGCAAGAGAAAATTTACATTTTTTTATTAAGCCTAAGTAAATTAATTCTGTTCTAAGTAAATAGTTATTCTGGTTATTCTGCCAAACTTTATTGGACATGGATGTATACATCTATCACAAAGAAGACCTTGTTCACTTAGTAGGGAATTATTCTCAATATAATGATGATTAGCCCAGTGATAATAGATGTAGGTATTCAGGCTTCTTTAATGATGCAGTGATCTGTACTGCCAGGCAGGGGCACATCACATTTCGTGACTGCTGTACATTGTCAAGGGGGTGTATAAAGCTCAGCTTTAGGCAAAAAATATTTCCTGCCTAACTTTACCACTCAATCTATTCTGCATGCCATTTGGTTTTCCTGTTTAAGCAAGATAAACTCCTAAATCTGCCATCCAAATCCATTGACAGCACATTTTTGGATGTGAAGGGCCACTGATCAGTGCTGCAAATGTTCCTTTGGCTGGTCTCCTCTTGCTCCCACCATTGACCAAAGTGCTGATGAGAGAATCCCACTAATGGCCACAATCAAAGACCCTGACAAAGGATCCGTGGAAGACATGATTCAGAACTGGAACATAACATGTCTGCAGATTTGGGCTGGTAAAAAGGACATTTCACTCTGCCCGGTATTATTAAAGGGGGTGTTGAGAGCTTTTCATTGGCCAGATATCAAATTTTAGAACCAGGCCTGAGCTAAGGCTGTATTAAATATATGCAGTACAGGATGGTAGGAAGGTTTGATAGAACATCCCAGGTATGAAATCCAGGGCCAAACTCAATAAAAGCCCTTTACGTCATGGTGGCATAAAGTGGGCACAACAACTAAGAGAGATGCCTCATATGTCTCACCAAACCTGCACAGATGGTTTATTTCCCCATAACCAGCATTGCCGCTGGTCCAGGAGACAGCACAAAGAACTGAGGCAGGCTGGCTGTGTGCTGGCCTTGAAGATGATTAGGAAACAAGTTTATGAAACTATTTGAAACTGCTTGTTGAAAATATAAAGTTCATAGTTTTACATAAAAGCTTTTGATGTGTTCTGTCTGCCTTTTATTTAGTAATTCCACTGTACACGTCTGTGGAGCAAAGTCGCATACTACTTCGGTTTCTGTTTACCAGATTCTCCGAAGCATGCCCCTTATCCGGTTACTGTGTAATCTCATGGAACAAGTTATGTACAGACACAGATGTGTGGGAACTTTACCAGGGAGTGACACCACTTGTGTCCGTCCTTCCCAAGGACAACCATTTGCTAGCTAGTAAACAAATTACCTTCACACGTCTGTTCCCGAAATACTCATCGCCCTGTAGTTTGTTTTATATTTGTTGGGTGTTTGCACACTTCTTTTTCTTGTGCAGTTGATGTTACTGAATAAGGTTGCATATAGTTAGAACAAATGTGGAAGCTGCTATGTTGGAGGAATGTTGGGTCCACTTAAACATTCGGTCATCCATAATTAGAGCATTTGAATGCAGATCATGGTAGTGTCTCAGAGAAATAGAAAATGAGGCAAGGTCAGACATTCCATTTACAAAGGAATTCATGGAGAATTGGAGGATTTAACTCCATGGGAGCCAGTTTATGACAGTAACTATCATCTCATTACACTAAACTACACAAAACTGTTGTCAACTCCACCTCAAGTGTGGACATAGGTGTCTTGTATTAGCCTTCTATTTTAGAGAGGGCTACTAAAATATTTGATAAAAATTCAGAACAATAATACTTAACCACAGTTAGGACAGGTTCACGGTCGCATAATTTTGCAGAGCTCCCCAAGGCTGGCACCTTGCACCTTGCCCTGGATTCAAAGGAACATGTGACAGCTGGTAGCAGTGAGTGGTACTGGTTCAGTACTAGTATCATACCATAATAGCAGCTCCTGTTCATTTAATATGGGGCTGCCAAGGGAAAACCCTACATTGGTCTTCCCCAAATGGCATCAGGTTTTGGCTTAGGCTAGGTACACACGTGCAATAGTTCTCATCTGTTAATTAGCTCAGGACCGATATTGGATGAGAATCTTGTGTGTGTACAGCGCCCATTGTCCGAAGGACCGCCATGGCAGGTCCATGGATGACGAACGATCATAATGGAAGTGAAGAAGAGAGAGCGCAGTGGGATGCCGCTCCGTCGTTCTCCCCCTCCCCTCTCCAGAACGGTGCTGTATGTATAGCAATAGTTCATGCATTGTGCAGTTGTTAGTCGTTGGAAAGGATCGTGAAATATTCTTTCCATCGACAATTATTGCACGTGTGTACATAGCCTTAGTATAGATTTGGTAATCCTATTTATATTTGTATTAATTATATAATGTGGAGACAAATATCCTTCCATTGTGTGCTTCATTACCAATCTCTTTTTATTCTGCACAGGAAAAGAAATGGAAGAAACAAGCGTGTCCCCATTAAAGCACTTTGTGCAGGCAAAGAAGGCCATTACATCTATTTTTGACCAGCTGGTTGGATTTATCAATGATGGAGTTGCCTTTGTAGAAGGTAAAAATGGTTCTCTGTTCACAGGTCAATGCATGGATTAGCTACCAAACTTTTGTAAATGTCAAGCATTCATTTTCTAAGCTGATCCAAACAGAATGTATCAATAATACTATTGGTTACCACAAAGACTGATTTTTCCACTGCGCAATCTGTCTGTCGCTACCTATTACTACCTCTGTATTAAAATGGGATTCCCTATTTTATATGGCAACAAATCTGTAAGCTGGCCATATGTGTCAAAGTGACCCTCCTTCAGGCCAGTGAGGGTCCCTTTAATATAACTGGCTTGTGTACTGAGTTTGTTTTTATTGTGCAAATCATTATTTGCCTGGGTGTATTTAGAACAATCTCCTTATTCTTGACATCGGATTATTATTAATAAATGATTGTTAGGGTTCATGCACATGGTTGCTTTTCCAGGCAACTTTTCTTTGGCATGGTTTTCAAATTACAATGGGCTGAGCTTAGAAGAGACCACATATTCCTAGTCGCTGATGTAGTGGCCTGGGAACATCATTAACTGTTTATTCCTATGGCTCACACAACTCTGGGCTGTCCATGGTGTTATCATTACTTACGCATTTAATGTGTGGGCTAACACATTTTCCAGAATGGCTAGTCATGGTCACTGTGACAAACAGCCCTCATGGGATCAGCATAGTAATCCCACAGGAAAATATAAAATATATATCCTCGTTTAAGAGATTGACAGCTACAGTAGGTATAGGAAAGAATCACCCCTTCCACAGTAAAAACATTTTGTTGTTTTGCAGCCTAAAATGAAGGCACACAAACAAAATAATTTTCCAACTGTATTTTACCGAGAAAAAATATAATAGCCACAGATCAGAAAAAAACACCCATATTTATCCACTGTATGTTTTCTATCCAATCTAACCCATGATGAGATTAATTATTTATCTGCACATAAAATTTATATACTATTTATTAGCCAGATAAAAAATACAAAAATTATCTTTATAGATCTATAAACATTTTCTACAATTACAGAGAAAAATCTGTGGATGCTGCTAGAAATCCAGTATGCTTTTAATCTACAGAACAAATCATTGTATGCAATGAAAATAATGAGTGGAGATATGTTTGTAGTCCAGGTTAAGAGTGTAGCCTCAAGATACATCTGTCCTCCTTAGAGCAGTGTGGGTGAGCATAGTCAGCTAAGACAAAAAACCTGAAAAAAGAAAACTTGCTGTTCATTGTTGCTAGTGATTTTTTTGTCCACGTTTTATGTTCCTATAGAAACCTCTCAGAATTCAGAGCTAAAAACCATAACTGCCGAAGATGACCTCATTGAGATTCAGAGTTTTAAGAGAAAACTGGCTGGCATTGGGGAGGTTTTGTCACGGAGGCACATGAAGGTGGCATTCTTTGGGAGGTGAGTAGTAGCTTGTAATGAGTCAGACTTTTATTCATTTTGTTAGGATGTGGGGAAGCTTAATGTTCACCTTTCAATAAGCATATTTGTGTTTGGGTCATCTCTGCGATTCTTACTGAACACAAAAGCTCTTGCAGCAGGACATGGGTGAATCCCACCCTGGTAACAGTGCCGCTCCTTGTACTGCCATCATCCCACTGTGCAGTGCAGACCGGCATCTTTGCTGATTCCCTACTGAGGATAGCTTCAGCAGAAGTTGAATTCTTCTCAGTCACCATGGTCTAACTTGTAGTCAGCACAATAACGTTTGATTGGAATCTCTCCCACCAAGTATTTTTTTTTAGTTTTTTCCCATAAAGATGTATTGTCTTGTTAAAGTATTCAAAATTATGTAAGTTCCAGTTGCACATAATGATAACACAAACAAGAGGAGTTCTGCAAACTAACAACTCTAAAATATTATTTTCTTTGTGTATTTCTTTTTAGGACAAGCAGTGGAAAAAGTACAGTGGTAAACTCCATGTTATGGGACAGGGTGTTACCCAGTGGCATTGGACACACAACTAACTGCTTCCTGAGTGTGGAGGGGACAGATGGGGATAAGGCATATTTGATGACTGAAGGCTCTGAGGAAAAGAAAAGTGTTAAGGTATTTATTTTCTAAAGAAAATAACTAATTTCTTACAACCTCTGTCAGGTTTTATTGCTGTCTGTGCCCCCACTGGTGAGATTCACTCCCTGTATTTTTCACGGTGTTTAGCACTGAAGTAATTGTGAAAACAAAGAACTCGATGCACCACTGCTTTTGCAGCCTTTGTCCTCTGTCTACAAAGATGCATGTTTATTTTTTAAGGTAGTGATTAGGGTGTCATTATAAAATATAAGCAGAATAATAAAGTTATTTCTTGATTACTGAGGTTGGGGTTTTAATTGCCATACTGAATTTAAATGGAGAGTTTATACATGTAGAGGTAGAGAATGTTGTGACTATTATCTCTCAATATGTCATTCTGATCATTTATAGGAGAAGATGTAATGATTTTTTTTTTAGTTGTAATGTTTGTGGACATCTACCCATAAAACAATTTTTATTTAATGTTTTATATTTTGTTTTGTGATATACTCTGTAGAACCTTTTTTTATGTTTGTGTGCTCTGTTTGCAGACTGTGAATCAGCTGGCTCACGCCCTTCATATGGATAAGGATTTGGAAGTAGGCTGTCTTGTGCATGTTTTCTGGCCAAAAGCAAAGTGTGCCCTTCTAAGGGATGACTTGGTCCTGGTAGACAGGTAAGTGATAGGTTGGTGCATTCTAAGGAGAGCAGAGCAACATCAGTTCAAAACTTTGTCTAGATTTATAATGGACATATTGAATGGTGTTTCTCTACATGATAACAGGCTGTGCAGAATGTTTGATTTGTATCCAGATCTAGACCATTGGTCCTAAGGCATAGCAATTATTTTTTGTCTGCAGTTTTCTCTGTGTATCACAATGCAAACATTATGAATCTGGTTAAACTTGTGGCCTTTTTAAGTAGTTTAAAACCTTAATATAAATACTAGTATACAGGAGATGGAGATTTACACCTGCAGGTGTGAGCCCAGCTGTAAAGTTCTGTGGGACATAAAAGTTAAACCTAAATCCTTAGCTGGTAAAACATAAACAATTATGTAATTTCATATAGTTGGGAAAAGTTATATCTTTGTCAAGTGTAAATGTAGTTTTCCTATCATATTCTGCACACTAAGCTGTTTCACAAGCAGTTTTCCCAAAAATGTGCATCCTAAGTGGACACAACAGTCCTGTTACTGATATGCAAATTTTAACATTGACAAAAGTCATCTGCTAAGTCCTAAATTCCAATTCTTACTTCTTCCCAGCCACTGACCTAAGAAGAGACATTTGACTCCCATAATGAGCAGAGGTATCCTTGCTGTGATGTCTATGTGTTCTAGCGTCTATCAAATCCAATGGCTTGAGAAACGAATATTAAAGAGTTTAGTTTCTACTAAAGCAGTGTCCTGTGATTGATGAACTGCCTTCCAGTGCTAAAGCCTTTAAAGCTTATTGCTTGATAATAATAGTCCAGATATTAGTGTGTTTTCTAGATGGTCTTTATTCATTTTTGCAGAAACAGTTTACATGGGATATCTAGGTGTTGTCAGTAAAATGCCTTTCTATTTTTTATGCAGTCCAGGAACAGATGTGACCACTGAACTGGACAGCTGGATTGATAAGTTCTGCCTGGATGCTGATGTTTTTGTCTTGGTTGCCAACTCAGAATCCACACTTATGAACACGGTAAATGATTTAGTAGTAGTATTGTGCTAATTACACAAATAATGTTTGACGTTAGGTTGTAAGCTCCTAGGTTGTAACTGGTAATGTTCCTAAATTGTACCTCTGTATTATTGTGAAACATTGAATACAAATACAAGTTTGACTGTGAATTAATGTTTTGTTTCTTATTTATTTTAGGAAAAACACTTTTTTCATAAAGTAAATGAAAGACTGTCCAAACCCAATATTTTCATATTAAATAATCGGTGGGATGCATCTGCATCAGAACCAGAGTACATGGAAGATGTAAGTACATTATTTTTTTTCCACTGATATTTAGAGATTATATTAAACTGTTATTTTAGTATTCTCATACATGACCAAAGCAAAATTTAGTTACTTATTAATTAAGTTAATCATCTTGTACTATTTTTGTTGCTTTATAATATTATATTGTTTTGTGTGGAGTTAATACAAGGTTTTATTACATCTGTATTTACAGGTACGAAAACAGCATACTGAGCGGTGTCAGTCTTTCCTGGTGGAAGAGCTCAAAGTTGTGGATAGGTCGGAGGCTCAAAATCGCATATTTTTCGTTTCTGCCAAAGAAGTTCTTAATGCCCGAATGCACAAAGCACAGGGGATGCCTGAGGCTGGTAGGTAGAGCATAACGGCTGCTTTTATCTTTGAAAAATTCTCCCTACATTCTTTGTTAGTAAAGTGTCAGACTTCATCAGAGAACAGGCTTACAAGACTACTTGTTAGGGGGTGTGCTTCTGTGTATGGCTATACAAGTCCTTGAGTTACCACTGCATAGACTTCAAACAATCTTCAGCTCACCTGGAAAACTAAGTCTAATGTCACACTTGGGCCAGATTAGCAATCCTGTCACTTGTTCTGGCAGCTTTCTAGTGGCAAGGTCACTTCTGAGTATACATCAGGACAGTGAAATATCTGCTTGCTTCAGTCGCTACTTCTCTGGGTAAACTTTCTCTCTGCAGGAAAGGAGCAACATCTTGCTGCCAAATCTGGTGAGGAAGTGAAAAATTGCATGCAGGGAAGTACATACTAAAACTTTTCCAGCAATTCTGTTTCTAGTAAATTTTTGCTTGTGTTAGGATTGCAATTGTGACATTAGCCCTTGGAACAGTCTTAGTCAATGACACCTACCTAACAATATCCTTATTGGCATCAATATAAATACATGGGGCTTGGGTATATATTTTGTATTTCTGCACATTTTTTTTTTTTTTACCTTGGGGATGTGGGGGAAACTCTGCGGGGCATACACTTACACAGGGCATTGCACATGTTTCATTTGTAATGTTTTGTTCTGTTTAAAAGGTGGTGCTCTTGCCGAAGGATTTCAGACCAGGTTTCTGGAATTTCAAAGGTTCGAGAAGTTGTTTGAGGTACAGTGAGACTTCCCTGGTTATTTTAGACCTTAGCTAAATGTTGGGCATTGTTTTACCAGCCTGATGTGAACACGTACTCCATTTTTAAATACTAAAATGTGCTTTAAGTCAAACAAGTACTATCCGGGTTCTCCTGTGGTTTATAGTTAATTTTGTTACTGGGCCCTAACTAAGCTACAACCTGCCAGGTTACCTGTTCAATAAGAAATGTCCTTACTGGCCACTAAGACATTTCAGTTAAATTAAAAAGATACATTTTTGTTCAAAATGTGGGAAAAGGCATCAGATTAACACATCCCATAAAATGTGCAATTGTGAATGGAATGGGCAAATGGTTTCTAGATGACTTGAAGGTTGAAAAAAAATGTAATGAAAATCTAGTGAAAACATATTAAAAAGTTGTTGAACTTTTTTAAAGATGGACTTTATTTTGTGGGGTAGTTCAAGAGAGAAAACAAAGGCTACAAAGTTCTACAAAGCAATTTCAGATTCAGGTGTTATATGTAAAATGTAGATTTCTTCTGGATGGATAGTTTTTCATAGTAAATGTAGATGCTTCTTTAAACTAATCTGTGGTTTTCCCTTCTGTGCAGTTACTAACCTCTCTCCTCTTCTAGTCCTGTGTTAATGTCTGCTCCTTCGTAATCTAGCTCTCATAGTGTGCGGTCACTTTCCAAGCTCTTGTTCGTCATTGCTGACCTCTAGATTTACTTCTTTGGGGAACAATAATAATTCCTTGCTTTTTCTGTGCTTCTTACTTTTATGTCTTTTACTTTACTATGTCTTAAATGTGTTCTCATTGTAAATGTTACCTTTTAATAATCTCCGTTTACACTTTTTAAAGTCAACCTATGGCAAGCATGGGCAATTCAAACTAAGCATGAAAAAAGGTTGCTTTCACTAAAAACTGCATGTGAAAACATTTATGGATATGTTTATACTTTTTTTTCAAACAAGACTCACATTTGTGTTCTGTCTGAAAGAACAGATAAAGCAACTATATTTACCTTTTCTTCACCTTGGCAGCTCTAGGTTGTGGACTGCACCTTAATAATACTCTAGGTTGTGGACGGGTCCTCAATGTCCTCACACAGTGAAGGACTGCTGACCTTTTGTTGTACCTGGTGACCTCAAAAAGGCTTTGGCTGCACAGTTTCCAGCCAGAAGGAAGCCTGCAGGAAGCAGAAATAAGATGCCTATATTCGCCTTTTATGTTTAAGACAAAATGGGCATTTAACCCTTGCAAACCAGAAGAAAACCCCCTGCTAAGGCCATTTTGTTTGAGCTTCTTTATCTCCTCATTAGCAGAAATATATTCAATATAAAGCTCACCTTATCCATCTATCCCATATCCACCAAACTACTAAAGTGTATAGTGGTATATTTGTGTTTTCACTCAATATTTACTTCACACAGTTTTTACCTAGGACTCAATATTTTTCCAAATATAAACCAGTTTCCAAATATGTGTACATTTTGGGTGAAAATATGTCCATGTCATTAAATTAAGTTGCAGTCTGCCTACAGATCCCCCTTCTGCACTTGCATTAACTTGTTGCTAAAAGAGTGCCTCCAGCTACACTATGTATTTCCTCACATGAAAGCATCTTATAGACTGCATGATTGTATTGTGGGCATAATTATACCAACTGTCCTTTTCAGCCCAGAGATGCAAAGAGAAAACATCCCTAACATACACAAACTGCCCAGTTCTGTTCAATATTTGTATATGTTTTTGATGAGGCAGCAGAGAGACAAGAGGTTATCCTTTACAACACAAATTACCAGTCAAAAAAAGTACAAATAAATTTAACCCATTGTTCAGGCCTTTATTTTTTGGCTTGGCTTTCTTTTGCCAGACTTACCCTTGGCACCAATTCTAAACAAGAGCTAAAGATATACTTATGACTGATTAGCTAGCCTACCTTTTAGTGATTTTTTTTTTTTTCGGTAGACCAAAAAGTGCATAATGCAATGAATAATGACAAACTCTGATAAGTTACTGTATTGAGTTTCTATCCTTAAATGTACAGACACATAAAAGGCACATCTGGCAATTTCAAATTGAAAATATTCAATATGTATGTAAAAAAACACATCTGAAATACCCCAATTTAGACTTTACTTTTTTACACCACCAGCCCATACCATACTTCTCATCAGTTGTTAGTGAGAATAATTATTAAATGGAGAAGAATACTATCAATGGGTGGATTTACTATTCTCACTTTGCTATATGTATAATGTAATGAACCTGTTTTCTTCTCACATACAAAGTTAAAGATGGCCAAATATTAGTTTAGGAATATCTCTTTTTTTTCACCTACCCAAATTTTGAAATCAAGCAAACTGTATATATTTGTATCTGTAATTCATCATCTTTGTATTGCCCTGATGTTCTTGACTCCTATCACCCCCCCCCCCCCCCCCCCCCCTTCAATCCCATATGCTATCCTTTCTGTCATAGTAGTAGCCTGTCCCATTTATTTAATAGAATTGTCTCCACGTCTTCGTTTTTATTCACTGATGCACATTACTGTGCTATGCAGATTGTAGAAAGGACACAGGCCTGCTGCTGCATTATGTCATAAATGTGTTTTTGTTTTAGTCATTTTATTTTTATTTGCATTCCATGTGAGCAGCAGTAAGGCCTCTGCTCTCTGGTGCTGCTCAGTGCCATCTACCTGTTGTTATTCCTGACTGGTTTGGAGGGGATCACAGTAATGTGTTGTGACTTGGACCCCACAGGAGTGTATCTCGCAGTCAGCAGTGAAAACAAAGTTTGAACAACACACTATCAGAGCTAAACAAATAACAGATACTGTGAAAGCCATAATGGATTCCATAAACGTCAAGGCTGCTGATAAGAGGTAGGATTGAATACATTTTATTAATTAAAAATACCATACTTCTATTCTGGCTTTATATATTTTATTTTATTATTAAGTTCCATTAAAGGTAACTAAAATACAAAATTCCTTCTGTAATAATCTATGGTGTTCTGTAGTTCTGCAAATAACGTTACAATGCCTGCAAGCTGTGCACCCACTGACTTGCAATGTGTTTGGGCATTTTCAGAGTAAGTGCAATAGAAGAGAGGGAGTATGAAATGGACAGGCTGGAGTTTGTCCAGTGCCAGATGCAGATCCTCAGTGAAGATGTGAGGAAACGGATAATGCACATCACAGAGGTGGTAAACACACAGGTGAGGATTATATTCTGCTACTAGATTTATCATGGGGTTACATTTGCAAAGTGCATAGCATTGCTATGCAGGCTGTCATATGACTGCGGCTTTATATATCACAGAGGGCCGTTTGGAACTCAAATGCTTCGTCTGAATGCTTGTGGCTTACTTTAGGATCATTGATGAACTAGTAATTGTGGTCATCTCTGCGTGTTCACTAACAGCAAACATGCAAGGGAACCACTTTGGCTGGCACACTAATCTGAAGAGTGAAGGGCATAGGTTCTCTTAAGTGAGTTTTAACCTTAAAAGAGTAAGCCCTTGTTTTGTGTTTACAGGTTTCCAATGCCATGATGGATGAGATCTGCCATCTTTCCCTCCTGGTGGACAAGTTTGAAGGGGACTTTCACCCATCACCACAGTTTCTGAAGCATTATAAAAATGTAAGCTGCATATTCCAAGCTGGTATTGTATTGATATTTGGTCTGATAATAAGACGTGTGGTGTAGGGTCTCGGATTCAATTGGATATTCAGATCTTTGTGCATACTGGAACATCTGCACCTTTAGAGTCAAATGTCAAACTGCCCTAAAAATTCTGTTCAATGTATGAAGCTGGGTAAAGACTTCAGTGTCTGGGGCGTTCGATGATTGAATAACAGACAAAATACATTGTGTATTTATGCTGAGCGTTTCTGTTATTGTTTTGACTACGGCTGCTTTCTTTTGTTATTTCAGGAGCTAAATGCACACATAGAGAAGGGAATGGGGAGAAAGCTGGCTGACCGCTGTTCTACCGCTGTGAATACATCCATACAGAAAGCACAAGAGGACATTATAGGTAACAGCCACTAGTTACTGCAAAGAGGCCTGCTTAACAATGTGTAGATGTTGGTTCTGCCCAATTTAGTGTCTTAACTCTCTAGACACCCTATGAAAAATCTAAGTATTATTAGATGTATTAAAGTAATATCTAACAGACCATTTATCACCCAGACTGTGCAACATGTATGAGGAAGACTATCAGATTGATGACCTTAAAAAAAACTTTTGTGTGATGTCCACATTTGCTCCTATAATCCTGCACTTTGGGTTTAGCCATGTCTGTTGGTCTATACATAACTGCTTGCCGGTGAGGTAGTCACTGGCCATGAAAGAGAAGGTACACTTCTCATTCTGTGAGCTTTATGCAAGTAAAAGTCTTTATGTAAATACTTAGTAGGTACATGGAGGTCCTGAGGGAGGGCAGGGTGTGTCAGAATTATCTTTTATAACCTAATAAATGGACTTATCCTAAATTGCATTGAGGCTAGTATTGTATTTTTCTGTTAGCAGCTACACATGTAACTTTGTTAACTTTTCTCCCTATTGAGTAACTGATGTGGATCACGCATATGAATTGAAACTTTGACTTTTTACTGAATACATGCTTCTCCAGCTCAGTGGGCAGTATAAATATACCTTTCCGTAAGGGTTCCCTTTAATTGATCAATCAAAAGTTTTTTTGCATGAACAGAGAAATCATAATAGAATATAGCCTTTTATTATTCGAAATAAAGCTCTTTATTGGATGCAGTTATTTTATAGGACATTTTATAAAAAAAAATGTATTTTGGCCTCTTTAAAGTTTTTCGATTTAGAAGTGCTACAAGGAGGCTTAAAGTGTCTGACATCAGCTAAATACTTCTAATGTTGGCTGCATTTACAGGGAGCATAAAAGAATCTGCCTAACACTTTTTAAATCTGAAAACAATTCAAACTTTGTATTACTAATGATAGAATGCAATTATTCAGTGGTGTATAGTTATGTGTCTGTCAGGAGACGGTTGTAGAAGACTACTACTGTCCATACATGTTATGTACTATGCTTCTCATGAACCGTTCCTGTAGTAGCATATAGTAACCTGCAGTATTTTATGGTTGTCTGTAAAGCACTTAAATCTTTTTGGTGAAAAGGAAAGGGAGGTGTGTTTTGCTCATAGAATCCTCACTCTTTCATGCTTTATAGACAGGAATGAAAATGAAAGAAGCAGGTTCGTTGGTGTTTGTCTAGGTTTCATTAGACTTTTTTTCTATGGCCAGAAGCCAGCTGTGTGGTCAGACATCACATTCAGTACCCAGAGACTGCAATTTAAATCCTTTATCTTTCTCAGAGGGGCTGCATGAAGATCTAGTGCTGTCATACATATTATGTGTCATACAAAACTAATGAATCTTAAATCTTATTTAGGATTTGTGATGGGAGACCTGCACACTATGTTTTCCGCCTTGTTTTGTTCTGGATTAACAACATGGGTTTTACAATTTCAGAAAGCCTAAAACCACTGCTGCCACCTGCTGTTCAAATGGAATATAGCGCATCCCTGCCATGCAGAAAATTTGATCTCAGCTACAATCTAAATTGTGAGAAGCTGTGCTCTGATTTCCAGGAAGACATTGCGTTCCGCTTTTCATTTGGCTGGACGTCACTTGTTAATCGTTATTTGGGAGCCAAGAATGCTCGCCTCCTATTAGGATTTGCAGAACCGGTTTTTCAGGTGTGTACAGCATTCAAGATTGTTCAGTTTAAAGTAACTTGTTGCTGAATAGTGTAGTTTGGTACTGGTTACATTGTGGCAATCAGCATTGGGAGCCATAAAGGTTTAAATTCATATGTCAGCTCTGTTATTATTTTATATAGTGCCTCCTCCACCCCCACATGACACTTTTTTTAAGTTGTTGCATAGGAATAAATTGTTAATTTTCACTCTTATTAATTAAATAGCATTTCTTCACTAATATAAATGATGTACATGGTTTTCCTTTGCTCCCCCACCACTCAGCTGCCAGGACTGTACAAAATGCCCTTCTTATGATGTGACCATGCCATCAGATTGGGGGCTCTGAACTTAGGCAGCTTTTTCTTTCCTCACTTCTGGCAGCTGAACAGAACCATGTAGGACTGAACAGAGGAAGGTAGGTATGTGGTGCATTAAAGCATACATAATGTACCTAGTGTAAGTCTCCATGTCCCCTGATGAAGCCAATGTGCAAAACGAGAGACATACCTCTGCCATGAGACTGTAATTGTAATATGTAAATATGGCTTTTTTGCAAGTGGATTTTATAGTGTTTTCAAGAAAGCCCACGATGTATTTGCTTGTTTTTGCATTCAATTACCATTTTGTGTAATATGCTGTTTTGAATTAACATTACATTGTTTTTATCCTAATATTTAGACAAACAAGCCTTCTCTTGCTGTATCCCTTGTACTTAATTTAATTTAAGGCTTGGTAAACATATATCTCTAGACCTCCCTTTTGGACCCCCCCTCTTCTTTCCTTTCTTGACAATAAATCTCTCAATTTTATATTAGGTGTACACATTGCCTTTTTTCTTCCTTTGTTCAACTTGTTCACAAATTACTTGATTTCAGTATTATAACTTCTCATTTCTGTTTTTCTAAGGTGCCTCGACCTGTGAGCACACCAGCCACAAGTGCTAACCCAGTGCAGGCTCCAGATTCTATGTCACAAGATGAGCTCATGGTTACAATGATGTCTGGATTGGCTTCCCTGACATCAAGGGGTTCTATGGGAGTAATTATTATAGGAGGAATGGTAAGATAACTTCTAGTTTAGAGGTTTATGAACACATTTTTATTGTAAATATTCCAAATGTTATAATCTAAAATAAAGCTGGAAAAAAGAGGCTGCTATCATCCTTTAGCATTAATGACCGTACTCATCTTTACACATCTTTTCACAGAGATCTCTATAAATGAAATACTAACAAGATCTGTCTGTAATTTAAGCAGTGAAAACCTGTACTACCTAATGATTATAGTGTGCTTTGTTACAAAGAAATAGTGAATGCAGTGTTGGTGTCTTAAGCATCCCATTCATATGAACAGGCTGCCTTCATAGAATGAATGGTAACACACAGCATAGTGTGCATTGCCATAACCCAATAATATAAATCCTGCCTTAATGTCATGGGACAAATGTAAAGTGGCCCTCACACTTACCAGAGTACAGTAAAGTGGGGAAAGTAAATCTACTTAAAACAGAAATACACCTGTCTGTGGGAATATCATGCCTGTATAATTTTATTAATTAAATTTTTTGTGCAGATCTGGAGAACTGTGGGCTGGAAGCTGATTGCATGCTCAGTGTTGGCATATGGTAGTCTGTATGTGTATGAGAGGTTAACGTGGACCACAAGAGCTAAGGAGAGAACTTTGAAGAAACAGTTTGTAAACTATGCAGCAGACAAACTGCAGATGATTGTTAGCATTACCAGTGCAAACTGCGGCCACCAAGTGCAGAAGTAAGTAAATCCAAATCTAACTCTGGACCAACTTTATCTATAGGGTATTTATCTGGGATATGTTAATTTCCCTAGCGGTGGAACTTGATGGACTTATGTCTTTTTTTTTTTTTTTTGTCAACCTAACTATGTACCATATAGACTACCCTCTAAAAAAACAATCGGGTAGCCTGAAAAACTGACAGAATTATAGTATGCGATCATTTGTGGAAAAAAAATTGTGTATCTTTGTAAAATGTTACAGGGTTACAATGCTGCAGACATGCTTGCATAGATTACAAAATTATCCTATAATGTGTCCTATTTAGGGATTCAGAAAACCTAGTGACTTGGGGCAGCCCTATATACTTTGCTTACGCACACTCTTGTTTCTGCCTAGTGCTGTACAATAAATGTGTATGCATCTCTCTCCTGGTGTAAGACTGAAATGTAACCGTGACCTATCTATAAACAATATATAATAATGTGAACACAGTAAGCACCTAAGACATACGTATGTTTGTAAGGTAATTGATGAATATGCACACTTAATGAAATTGAAAGTTTCTTTTTTGATTAGCGTATCTCACTTTATATCTCTTCCAGGGAACTGGACAACATTTTTACTCGACTCTGTCAGCAGGTTGATATCACTCAAAAAGACCTCATGGAATCCATCAACAAACGGTCTGAGGAAATAAAACAACTTGAGAAAGTTCAAAACCAAGCTAAACTTTTCAGGTGATATTAGATTTTGTAAAATCAGAAACTCGTATGAATGTTTCAAGAAAGGGGCAGATAATGGGAGGGAGGGTTCTTACGTTCATGAAGAGTTCCTCTTCTATCTGTTTTGGCTGATTTAATAAATCTGTGTCTATCTACTTGGGATAGTCCATTAAATAAATCCCTGGATTTGCTCACTCGCTGTACACGTTCAAAGTTAGCATTGGATTTAGTTGTGCTGAGCTTCATATACTGATAATACGAGCATAAATGTCCACCAATCACTGAAACCTATGTAGGTTCAGTATTTTAGAGTGAAGCAGAGAAACGGCAGCACAGGGAAAATATCTAACTTGTTTTTATTAACCGTGCCAAAAGAGCAGGGAAAGTTGGTTTGTATGTGTTTGTGTCCAAAGTGTAGGATAGAGTAGGATGTGTGTTGTAATAATCGGGCTAACTTGGGCTTCACAGTCATTAGTATTTTAGTTATAATGTAGGGGTGAGGAACAATAGGGTTAGCTTTTTTAACTTGACATAAGGAATAGGCAGTTATTATTATTATTATTATTATTACACAGTATTTATATGGCGCCATCATATTATGCAGCGCTGTACAAAGTCGATAGTAGTGTCACTAACTGTCCCTCAAAGGAGCCATATATTGGTGCATGTACAGGTCCTATAGTGGATCACACTGCAACACACCCACAGCTATTACAGTATTCAAAATTTGGGCCTTTCTCCATATACTGAAATCTAATGTAACCTGAATAAATTCGGACAGGTTTTCCCTCTATTGGGTTAGTCTTTTATAGGCTACAAAGGTAAAAACATAATGTCCTGCACTGGATGAGAAAGAAAAAGTCCAAAAGGCTACAGGTCCATTTTATGTTTAGAATCATAGTCTCAGTATTGCTTTACCACAAGCTGCTATGTTGGTAATAAGAGACATTAGGGAAGCTGGGATATCGCAGCTTACTATACTGACAGAACAAGAGCCATCACCTGTTCCTGTCAACAATAAAGCCACAGCTTACTACACTGATTGAAAGCTGTGCTTCTGGTAAACTATTGAAATAACTATGTATTCATTAACACATCATTAAATATGTTCATATAAATGCAAGAGCAATGCAAGTATCTGAATATGACTTGATACCAGCTTCTGGGACAAGGAGGGAAGCACCACACAGAGCCAGTAAGCTGTGCTGATGTGCAAAGAGCATTCTAATAGAAGGGATAAGTATATATGCTTAATATCTGGCTTTTCATGTTTATTGAACCTGTTTGTTTGTTTTTTTTCTAGAAACAAAGCGGTCCATCTTGAAAATGAGCTGGACCACTTTACAAAGGTGTTCCTTAACCAGGACAAGTGAAATGTTAATATGAGAATGTTTCTAGAGGATTCAAACATTCACTGGGCTGCAGCTAACTAATGGTTCGATCACTAGCTGGCAGTCGTGTGACACTTGACGACCAGTGTTAAAGCTCTCTATCCTGGATACTGTACTACGTTGTCTCTGCTACCAAGGCTGGCATCACATGGTCGGCTGACAGGCAGACGAGTTACAAATTCTTCTTTGCTACCAGAATCTGTATTTCACTCTTCACTGTTTTGTTTTCTTTTTTAAACACAATGTTGACAGTTGACTTGATTTTGAAGTATAAATTAAGAACATATAACACAAAATATTTATTTTATTATATAAAATGTTAAATATGTACACATTGATGAATGCAGAACTTCATATGAATATGTTTGAATATGGCAGATTAAGTACAATATGCATCTTCTTCACTTCCCCCACCTTGTGCCTACTTGGATCAACTTTGTGATTTCCAAATGTACAAGCAGCTGATTTTCATTTCTTTATTTTTATCTTTATGAGCAGTACAGCTGTCAGGAGAGAAACGTTTGTAAATGCTACTTGCCTGGCTGGTATGGTGCCTCACTAACCCAAGTCATGTACACAGGACGGTTGGTCAGGGTTACCTTGTATTCCCGTTTTGGTCAGGGACTTGGCGTCCATTTACTTTTTGTGTGGTGCCATTTTTTGGCAGTATTGAAGATTAATTTTTAGTAGACAAGGACATAGGACAAAATACCATACCTGTCTTATTCCTTTTACAAATGCATGTGGTCCTTATTGCATGCATTGTGGTGTGCTCAGGGGCAGCTGCGTTTGGTCCATGTCCCTATATTGAAGTTCCATTGAAAATGATTGCTAGTACAAAGGGCAGGAGATGACATGAATTAACTTTTTGTGTATTTAGGCATCAGCGTAAGCAGTTTTTTTATCTCCAGTGATTACATGATTCCTGTGCAGAATAGAACTTTACTGGTCTTTATATCATAGCAGAGATAAACACAGGTAAAATGAGTGAAGGCCTGTGATGGCAAACCTCCAATCAGAGATTACAAGTTGTATTTCCAATGATGTGTGGTATACACATAGATAATAATGGTTACTCTATAAAGTATCCCTAGTTTGGCTTTGTGTTATAGATGATTGATGTGTTCCTTTATGAAGTAACTAGCATATTTCAATTACAACTAAAACATGGCAGCAAAACTATTAAATAACTTAGAGAAAGCACCCGTGGTGTGCTGCTCCAGCCCGTGGTGTGTTGTAAAAACTTGTAGGGGTCATTTACATGGGTCCTTGTATCTGAGCTGGTAGCCATAGCTGTCTCTGGGAATCAAAAGTAGTGCAGAGACACATAAAGGGTTTGCTTGTATCATTTTCTTTAGTGTGTTACTGATAGAAAAACAAAAAAATACTCCTGCCTTTCTATGGATCGTTCTCTGGGTTGGTGACCTAAAAATCATAAACCAAGAGGATCAGCTAGCCTGGCAACTAGCATTTTCAGAAAGAAGTTGGCAATAGCAGTGAATTGACAGATTTCCCAAAGAAGTAATTTTTATTATAAGCACGCTTAAAGTTGCTGATGGGAGACTAACACATCTCGTGTTGTATGACTCTTTATTACTCAGCTGCAGAAATTCTAATCCTTTTCACTCCAAGTGAGCATAGTCTGGCTGGGACATTTATTGTATGATAATTGTGTATAGCCAAATGTATAAAGTGTTTTTATAATGCAAACTCTACTTTATTAGACACACTCTAGTCTATTTGTAGATAAGACAGCAGAAATGATTGGCTAGTGAAGACCAACAAATGGGACCCCACAGGTAATATGGAACAACGCATCCCTTCCCATGGGAAGTTAAAATGAGATGAGCAAAAGGGCTACTACTAGTTATCCAGGTTTGATACAAGTTTACACTTTGTTTCTGATGCTGTGGTATATTTAAGATGATGGTGTCATTTTTCTATACATTTTACATATGTATATACATCTGTTTGTGAGCCAAAATAATAAAGTGAAGATTTCTATTTCTCACATTTGCCTTTGTGTTCTTGTATAAGGCTGGTTCTAGTAGCAGGGATTTATTTTAGTGAACGATTTTCCCTTTGCTTCAGAGGTCACTGGAATAAGTGAACAAATGATACAAATATTGTGGTGTATTTCTCATAATGCAAATCAGCCTTTCATAATCATTTGACTTTTGAGGACCTCTTGAGCCCCTGAAATCTTTGTCATGTCACTGATCAGTGTTAAGCTATAAGATGTACACGGACAGTGAAAAATCCATTACAGTATTTGAACAGTGATGAGGGATCTTGGGTAAACCCTGCTCTACATACCGCACCAACCATACAGGAGATTAGATTCCCATTTCACCTTTCCCTTTTTATGCATCCCTGGGCTTCAAATCCACTATCTCTACCCCACCTAATATCATACTAGGACAACTTTCCACATTTCCACCAATACTCCCTAAGATATTTTACTTCATTGCGGTCGGTTCTCATGTTCCTTCTCCCCCCTTTTTATTACCCTATGCTGCTGGCAGCCTAAGATTACTCCCACAGGAGGAGATCCAGAACAAAATCTCTCCCTCCGAATCCTGATCTCTTAATTGCAGAATTCCCATCTGCCAGTAGGCCAAACTCCTGTCAACAAAGTTAAAACCATGTACCTACTCCAGTCACCATATCCCTTTCTTTCCAATAACCCCACACTATGGCATCCTGTAGAGGATATTGTTGCAATGGTAGGGGATACTCCTGGGGCCCTCTTGCACACACCTGGTTGAGGTAACGTGTAGGTATGTTTGTTACTATACTGAGAGATTCTGAAAGCTGCTCTTGCTGAACTCATGAAAAAGAATGTTTATTGCCTGGATGTAAAGCTTTACTTTCATCCGTGAAGCTGGGTAATCCAGTAAACCTGAAATGGATTTCTTCAAAGTCATGCTGGCAAATGATTTGACTCCTGGACCAGATTCATTCCAGCTTTTCTGGATCACTGATGAAAGTGTACCCTCTCCAGCCATTGAGAGCTTTAATAAATTAGGGCCAGTGATTCAGAAGGTATTAGACTCTATTCCCCGCTGTACTGTGCAATGCATTGCCCTTTACATAGTGTGTGATAGGCAAGAACATCAGACATCTCATAAAACACACACCGTGTTCAACCCAGAAACTTTTTTAGGCTGGTTGGGAGGAAATTGTAGGCGAGTGGTAGCCCTTGTATTTTGACCCAACTCTTCAGTAACCACCTTAAAACAGCCGGGTGATCACCGAGTAGTGCGCCCACCTAAAATGGGGAGAACCATGACAAGGCTGTTCTGTGATGCAGCATTCTTACAACACTGCTACATATGCCTCTGTCCAATTTTACACCACTGCTTCATTCATTGTAACAAAAAAAGGTCTACATTGAAATGAACAGCCATGGAGGTGGCTGTACAATGTTGTGAAATGCACATCCATGGAGTAAGAATGAGGGATTAGAAGCAGGCAGGCTGTAGATTTTATAAGCAGAATTTTGACAGGATGGCGATTGCAGTAAGGCATTTACTTTAGGTTTCTGATGGAGCTGAAAATAATAGGAACCTCCTTTTTTTTTTTTTTGCGGTTTGTCTTCCACTCTGTCTTAAGAACCATGTATGTTTGTCATCACAAAACTCCTAACTTTAGATACATTCCAAAAGACAAATAACACTTGTATTTTCCTGCAGAATTTCAACCCATTTATGTATGCACACGGTACAATATTGTCTTAGAAAACCCACTTCCAATGTAACAGGATTTGTCACGGACAAGAATGTATGACAGGCATCTGGTTAAAAGCACTTGTTTATTGGTTACAATATCAATTCATGGCAACATATTGGTTTCACTGAGCCACTGTACATATACAAAGAAAAAAAAAATCAATTGTGGAAAAATATAAACAAAACGTTTATAGCAAGTGATTATTTCACAGGGATTTTTTTTTTTTGTTTCTACAACAGCAACTGTTAAAGGAGAACAGAATAAAATAAAAGGGAAACAAAAAAAAGCATGGCATGTCCCTGGTTTTTAATTGGCTTAAAACCTTTAAGACAGTTCTTAATACATACACAATCCAAAAGGCAGTGCGGAATTAATTCAGAATCGATATTTATAAAGCCTTTTGTCAAAGTCAGCAACACATGAGTAAAAATGTTATAAAATGAATGTGCTAGAATTGTCAAATTGTTAAAAGTGTATATTACAGCAACCAAACAATGTTTCTTCAAAAGCAACTAAACCCTGGACTTTCAATGGATATAAAGTGTATAACCCACATGTTAGAAGATGATTTTTATATATTGTTTTCTTGTTTTTTTAATTTTTTTTTATTTCTTTTTGCCTTTATTTCCCCAGAATGAGGAAACACACAGGATTAAGCACCACTATGTATAGAAAGCAATAAAATGCTGCAAAGTTCTAGAACTAGTCTCCACTGAAGTCCATAATATTCGAACCCTATCATACTGTGTGGTAGAAGAATTGGTGAGGCACATGGAAATGTGTTAGGTTATATCAATCAGTAACACTGTTTGCACATATTACCATACGACACGGCATTAAACATTCTGCATGTATTTTATACAACCAGCAATTGGATAAAAAGAGAAAAGAGACAAGGCCAGTGGTGCCTCTGAACTTCAGGAAGATATTTCACTAGCATGCATGCCAGAGAGTAGACAAGGTGCTCTATGAACCATGCTTCATTACTTGCACATGAAACAAACTCGGACATTCTGTCACTCTTCTATATATATATATATTTATATAATAAAAAAACCTCATTGCCGAGACAAATGTTCAGGGTGTAAAGTAGCCTGAGCTTCACTTACAGACACCGGGATACAGTACATGAGGCCTGTAGTGGAATCGGTCCTTTATTGTACACCATAGTGTTGGAATGTACGGAATGGACAGCAGGTTGTTCTGGAGGGGGAAAGCACATTTTCTAGTGATGGCCGGTCCTCTGCCAGGGACTGCACAAACCGCACACTTGTCCCAATACACAGGGCTAGGCCTTTATTATACAAAGGATGAGTGCAGGATGAGAAGAGGTCAGTTTCTGTGCTTTGCATATTTTGGCAAAGTATAATCTATAACTCACATTTACTACTTTGTGAGCTAAAAAACAAAATGTGTTTTAGCCGGCTCTAGATTTGCCTCTTTAGTATTCTGCCACAGCACACAGACACTTATGTATGAATGTGTCAAATCTTAGAAAGCCTCCAATACACCTGACACATCTACAGCTCTGTTATGGGGGGCAACCATGCTGCAAACTGCCCTAAAAATGACTCCCACAAGGAATGAAACAAAAGCCATTTAGTATAGTTGGCATTGTAACAGATTTCAGATATTGGCACATTGCAGATTCTTCATCTGAAGAACCAAACTAACATCAGCTACATTTATGTTGATTCTAAGGTATCACCATTTCACAAAATCAGTATGTGGGCACCCAGGTGATCAGGAAATAAAATACCTGACATATACTACACAACTGGCACAGTTTGTGAGTTCAATGTTTTTACTTCACCGTCATTTTGTGTCAAATATCTACTCCTTGTAAACTTCACATAAATCCTGCTTACTACTCCCAATCATTGCACAACAACACAAAAGTGATAGATTGATAGTACTCTGGCTGTTCCAGGATACAATGCACAAAGCCCAGTCAGACTGAGATTTGGATATCTGGCTCCCCCTAGCTGCTGCACAGCAGAAATACATTGACTTTCTATGTAAGAAGGTTGGGGCTATACACAAGAGCTGATGGCGTTGCAGCAGGGTTACATACCGGTATATATAAAATGTTACATTAAAGCAGAATTCCTAAACAAATTCTATATCACAGCTAATATACAATTTGGCCAGGTAAACCCATTCATTCTGCAGAGTTTTTCGGGGGTCTCTGTTAAAAGAAAACCTTGAAATAAAGGTTGGGTGCTAGTTTTAGGGTAGGTGACACCACCTCTAGTACAATAATACTGTGACTGTTTAATTTTTGGTCCTTCACATTTAATTAGAATAGTAGGGCAGAAAAGTGCTCTATGTAGAGGTCTGCCTGACTGATTGGCACTTCTTCATTAGAAACATGGTGAGTGGCACAGTAATAATAATAATTTTAATTTAAAAAAATAAAAACATAGTTTACTAAACGCAAATATATGAGAACGACCGACATTTTGTTGGCACAAAAAAAAAAAAAAAAAATTGTGCCATCACCGAGGTACAGCAAATTGCCAGCGATGTCACAGCTTCCTTCACAATCCTGCTGTCTCAGCCCTCAGAAAGCTTCCCTTACTCAGTATTGGGTGCAAAGGGCAAGTTGTTTTGGCACTGGACAGCCTTTCAGTTAAAGTGTCATTTTTTCTAATCTTCCCACCTGTGATTTTCAACCAATGTCCTTATTATTGGAGCAGAAAAAGAAGTGTTGTAAAGTAAAGATGTGTAAAGTATTGTAACCCCATAGCACCACTCGGAAATGACCTTTCACTCATATTGCTGTCCTTTATACCTCTTGAATGAATAAAACAAAGTTTCCATGTATTACTACATACCCAGAGCAGCTTTAGAATATGATACAATCTCTTTCTATCTAGTAATGTAAGGGGAATATGTCATAATGTTTTGTACCGTCCAGGATTTATTCAGTCTAGACCACAAGACCACTTTTGAGGTCAAATATACATAATTCATTTCATAAATAAATAAATATTAAAATCAGAATAACATTTTATTTGAAATGTTAAAATTTGCAACTTCCAAGTTTTTTTCAGAGAAAGCGGATCTAATGTCCACGAAACGCATAGAAGTATTGGAATACCTCAGTGAGAGTTTTTCCGTAAGATCTATAGGAGTGCTGTACTTCTATTGAATTCTGATTTTATTGTACTATTTTAATGTGAAATTTCAAATAACATGTTATTCTGATTTTAATCTTTTTACATAAAGTGAATTATGTATATTTAACCACAAAAGTCCCTCAAAAATGTGGTTCTCCTGCAGGAAACCAGGCTGTTTCTTGACTGTAAACCGCTCCTATAGTCTGCGATCAGTGTTCTCTGCAGTTCTTTTCCTGACATTCTAGCGAGACCATGAAATGTGAACTGGGAAAGTACAAATCATTGGCACATAAGTGGGACGAGGCCAAGGTGAGGCCCCCTCAAACAAGTGCTTAAGCACAGAGCTTAGAAAGTGAACTACTTCTGGAATGAGGGATGTAATGACCATCTAAATGCAATAACTGGCAATGTAATGGTTGTACAACTTCTTACCAGTAGGTAAAAGTATGTAATGGTAATATTTCAATGTTTATGTATTATGGCAAGATCATACCTCCAGTGTGAAGGTCTTAGAGATGTAATAGCAGCACGTAGATTTCTGGGGATAAATTCCACCATTTCTCTAACCCCCCAAATACACCAGTGCTGTAGGTGCCTGACCATACGGCTAGGAAGGGAGTGTGGTGTGCCTATTACACACAAGCATTATAAAAATAAAACAAACCATTGCCTCCAATGTCCACATAACTGCACTTCTGACTGACCTCTTATGTCTGGATATCGGCCTGCCTGCCTTTTATTATATAGATAGCTATATCATACAGGACAAGCCCCTTATTGGCTGCGTGTAGAAATAAACAGTGGATGAACATGTATATGCAGCGTGATTACCAAATTATCATTTAAGAATGGATTATCAGGCAAATATGCATGCTTGCAGAATATAATTTATCACTCTACATTTAACTTTCTTGGGTGTCCTTAGCAGACCAAAGTCATCCTTACATTTGTCAGAAAAGAATAAGGATCATGAACTGCCCACGTGTATCACTTGGCCGAGATTAGATCTCATGCAGATTATTTGGCACCTTTGCCTGGTCTCCACATGTAATCCCTTTACAAAAGGGGGGACTAGAAGAATCCACACAAGTCAACGAGGTGGTGCAACTTGAATGTAGCATGCACAGCAGGGTTGTGTATGACGTATGGGCTGAATGTAATTAAAAAATTTGAATGCTTGTGTGTAATGAAGACCAAGGTGTGCTGATCGGGTACAAGAGTTTAAAGACCACCCCCGTGTAAGGACCTCCATGCAAATCCTGACAGCTTTCAAGTAAGGTTGTGGCCCAAAGCAGCCCACTGTCCTGGCACCAAAATATTTTACTGCTGGGCGGGCAGCTATTCTCAGAATACTATTACCAATTCTGCATTTCCTAATACAGACAGCTGATAAATTGGTTATTCTTAGTGAAAAAGTGCACTTAAACCTGGCCACATGCTCTAGTCTAATACCTACCGTCTACACTGCGCACTCAGTCTAATATCTCCTTTCTCAGCTATAGTAAAGTGTGACAGAATGCAAGTCAACAACAAAAGGTTGCATGATTTTGTTGCCACATGTGTGCTTCTACTGTATACTATGCAAATGTGCAGAAATAACAAAAAAGAACTATCCGGCCATCCATGACAACAAAACATTAGGAGTCACGGGTCATGTTTGATATTATTCCAGAAAAGCACTAATAGAAAGGTGTAAACCTATTTGTTCATCCATGATTGTCACGTGAGAAGGTGAACATTAAAATGTACGAGTTGCTTTGAAAAATAGACCCAAAAAAATAAAAATAAAAAGGGTTCAAGTCTTTTTTTCAGTGCAGGTAGATGGGGATTTTAGCAATTTACATGTTAGTGCATTTGAGTCAGGAATTAAACTAGTGGGTTACATGTTTCCTGCATATGTACTGCACGATGGGGTCAGTACAGCAAACTTTCTATGCCATGATGCCATATGATGAGAAAGGTGAAGGAATAGTGAGCGAATATACAAACTGGCCTGTCTATACGTGAAGATATACTACAACTGTATGGATACAAACACAGAGCAATGATTTGTTTCATCCACAGCAAGTTCACAAAGAATTAAAAAAAAAAAAAAAAAAATCAAGTATATTTGTCACTAAACTATTGTGGCGTTCAAAAAAAGCTACAATTCGTATTCTTTAAATAAAAAAAGGCATTATTTTTTTTTTCCCTCTTTTTCTGTTTTTTTTTTTTTTTTTTACATACAAACATTACATGATCGGCTGCTATAGTGTGTACATTCAGGTATGTACAAAAATAATAATAATAATAATAAAAAAAAAAAAAAAATAGGTACAGACTCGGCAGACTTTGAGCACAAAGCAGAAATCCTTTAACCGTGTGGCTGCTGTAAAGGTCTACAATGCTAAACCGACTTTTCTAGCAGCAAAAGGGTTAAAACAACTTAACCAAGCCACAAAATAAAGACTGGCTCCTAGGCTCTCCGTCACCATGATCCTGTGTGCTAGCCCCTTTGAAATAGTCACCAGTGCTCTCTCCCCCATCGAACCCTTTAATGACCTCAACTTGAATTTTTACTAGTTTAAAGAAAGCCTTTTTTGTGTAATAATAATCAGTGAATAGAAAAACTTCACCTGCAAATACAAGGTAGAAATGTTATTTCACAGCTATAGGCTGCAGCATTGACCTCTCCAGATCTCGGTGGAGAATTAACAAGATCAGCTATCTTTGCCCAAGTTAATTCCAGATTCTGAGAAAACTGTCCCAAGACCCTGTAGCTACAGCCATGCCATCGTCAGTTACACCTAAACAGCTCACTCTGTTATCATGGCCAGCAAGGACTCCTGGAAAAAACAAGGAGAAGAAAAAAGAAATAGTTACAAACCTATTAGATATTTGGATATAGGCTTCGGCTACAAGCATGTGGAATGACCAAAGCATAGGATAAAAACTTGCCCACCGCTGTCCAACTGGGTACTCATATAAGCCAAAGACAAATAGCACACAATATGACACCAAGCAAATGTATACATGCTTATTGAAATGTGTCAATGTTTAATTATTAAAACGTGCACTTGGGCTCTATTTATAAAACAGGGAATCTGATATTCTCTCAAACATTCCTTGGTGGGAATCGAATACTGCCATTGAAGCAAACAGACCTGGAAGATTCCCACCAGGGAATGTAAAGTCAAATTTGTTTTGGAGTAGGAAGTTTTTGAAATTAAAAATTATTTTGATGTTATTAGTGCTGAAAACAATTGGTCACAGGAAGTGAGATGAGATTCAAATTTGTTGAGCAATCACCAGAAAACTAGGCGAGGGTAATTATTCAATGGGGATACCCGTTGCTGTGACAACCATGAATTCTTCTCTATCTTTATGAAGGAAGTGAAATATCCCCAGCAAGAAACAGGAAGGAGAAAAAAAATCCCCGATTGTAACCCTTACCTAACCTATCTAAAGGATGATTGGCTTTACATACATTTATAGACCTATACCATTCCTCGTGGTATAAGTAAACTACTTACAATTCTAGATTTAGCCCTTACAAATCAAACACTTACCTGCTCTTTCACCCTTCAAAGTGTCCCATACATTGCAGTTGAAGTCATCATATCCTGCTAGTAACAAACGACCACTTTTAGAGAACGCTACGGATGTGATACCGCAAATGATGTTGTCATGCGAATACATCATCAACTCCTGGTCTGCACGCAAGTCAAACAGCCTACATGTTGCATCATCAGAGCCAGTAGCAAAGGCATGACCATTGGGGAAAAACTGAAACAAAGTGAAAAAGAAATCATAATGGCAGAGCTGCTCAATACACGTTTTACTTTTCCTAACCACTGACAAGAGTTCTTTAACTGAAATTATGAATGAAAGTCTAAATGTAAAATGCCCTTTGCCATAGGAATGTTATCTAAGCCTTGAAAACTTGTGTCATCTCGTGTGCAAAATGACTGCATTATTCTCCACCACAGGCAACAATGTGAAAATGTAATGCCAAGCTTGTTTATGTTGGAAAAGGTATAGACTTCTTGGTACACTTGTGTACCCGACCCCAAAATATTATTGGATTCGGACACCCCCTAGCTATTTGATTTACAAGGTTTCAAATACTAAGATTTGTGTTTATACATATGTTCTACTTACACAAACTGCATTAATATCGGACACATGTCCAGTAAATGACTGCCTGCACATTCCATCGCGGATGTCCCACAGCTTAGAAGAAGCATCACAAGCGCCAGAAACAAAAGTCCTCATATCGGGGCTCAGAGACAAGCTCATCACATCTCCAGTATGTCCTGTGAAAGTTGTAGTCTGCTGCCCGGTTTCTATATCCCACAATGCACTGCAAAGAAAAAAATCACCACAATTAGTTGTTCAATTGATTTACTTGTTAAAATAACAGAACTAATCATGAGCCTATGCAAGAAATTGAATACTTAGACATCAGGTAAAAAATAGAGAAAGTCTAGTTAAAAAATGGCTAAGCTTTTGGAAAATGACAAAGTGATTATATTGGTGTAGGCACTTTAAATCAAGTCTGTCCCCCCCATTTGTGGAGTGTAAGAAGTTGTGAAGCATTGAACAAGCCACCAAGTGCACTTCTCCTTTAAATACTGCAGGAATCCAGCTTCCCTGACCTCATTATTCAAGATGATCAAAACTTAAGTGGAACTAAAGCCAACTTTGAACAACTGGAGATCAGGCAGGTCTTTACTGCAGAAAGCGAGAGACAATGTCTCTTCTGCAATGACCAATCTTACCTGACTTACCACCCAGCTGTCAAATTTGTTGCCAGAGATAGACAAAAATCCTGTCTTCCCTTGCATGTGCCAGGAATAAATTAAGCCATGTAGGAATTTGGCCACCCTGATTGGCAGGGTTCAGAATGACAAAGACTTTTAAGGAAGAGAAAAAATACAAACATGATGCTCCCCTGCGACGGAATGGGGACAGTTGAGTATTGGGGGTTTAGTTGCTTTAGGTAGCAAGTAATGCTGCTGGGTGCTTTGATTGGGACATGAGGTTCTATGAGGTATACATAAAAAGATACCCAGGAAATTGTTTGTACTGCTCCAAAACTCAAAAATAATAATTCTAACTTACAGAAGAAATGCAATGCGAATTTAGAGGTCATTTATAATAAAACAGGATGACTTACCAGGTTGTGTCTCCAGAGCTTGTAACAATTTGGTTGTCATCTAGAAAACGGCAGCATGAAAGGTAACCTGAGAAGAAAAATAATTGTGTAAAGATAAGGAATCCAAACAGAGCAAACAGATGTACCAAAGTACAATGACAAGTGCTCCTATATAAAAGGATACACACCCTTCAGACTGAAAACATTGAGCCTACAGACAGACCTGATCCACAGTAAGAAGGCACAAACCAGCACAAGTACATACAAGGCATTCAGACTGGGGCTTTCTTCTATTTATGTACCACATCTTGTGGAGATAATTTGTGTACAGTAATTAAAATGGGTTTATGAAGATTGTGATAACACACAGGACAGACATATTGCATCAAGTGTAATAGTTCTGTACATTGTGTCAGGAGATCTATGTGAATGGCAGTGTACTGCTCAAGCATTGCATAAAATTGGACATGAAGTTTTAATGGAAAAGTATGTTGTTTATAAAGTCAGTTTACAGTCAAATAAATAAAACCGCTCTTCCACATCTTGGTCAGAAATCATAATTCACAATAATTGCAGAAGAACTTCCATTATTACAGAAGGGTCCCATCAGTTGATCTAATGGTTAAAGTCTCTTAAGCACAACAAACAGAAAAATAAATGATTAAACTGATGCAAATGAAGCCTTCTGTCATTCTATCTCTGGAATTAGTTTATAGCAACAGAGGAGAAGGGATGTAGATAGTTGACAGTTTTAAGGTTATAGTATAGTTGCTGGAAGCCATGTTAAAAAACAATAGTAATGTAATTGTATTTTTCACAGATCTACTATCCTGTCCTGATCTTTATGCATGAGTAGGAGAGAAAATGGCTTGGTGCTAACAACCAGCATGCTTGTGGTAAAAGATAAACTCCTCACTGAACAACTGATCCCTTACTGTCCAATCAGCAGTTAGGTGACCGGTTGAACAAACTGTATTGTGTCAAAAGTAAAGTCACTGAACTTGCCTCATCTGGCATGGGTGGCAGGATCACCAGAGAGGCTCAAGAGAAACACAAATTTGGCAGGTAAAGACAATTTCCATAAACCTATTTCACCTGTATATTGCACCATATACTGGCATTTTATCAAACTATGGAACTTTTACATTTTTCAGAGCAGTCTGACCAATGTAGAAGACCCAGGTAGGTAATTTCCATATATTTGATATAACCTGAATTGGAAGATCTTACCTGTATGCCCTGGCAGCTCTCTGCTCACTCGTACATTGCCTTCTCTCGTCTTCAGATTGTAAATGGAGCAGATGTTGTCTAAACCTCCACAAGCTACATAATTTCCAGATGGAGCATAAGCACAAGTCATTACCCAAGATGATCGTAGAGGAATAGCGTGCATCTACATGAACAGTAAATAAAAAAAGAAAAATATAAATATCTTGCTGTTCACAATGTGTATAACACCCCCTGATCCTCCAGCGGCAATGTGTAAAACCTTTTATAGGTGAATAACAAAACCCTAATGTTGACCTCATTCTATGAAGTGTGTAAGACCAAGTGGCTGTCCCTGCACAAACAGTATTTAAATGGCCTTTAAATGAATAATCAGAGAAGTACATTCATACCTAATATAGTATTTGCACCAAGTACAACTGTCAGCATTCTGTAAAGAGTAAGATGGAAGATCCAACAGCCCCATATGTGTGGGCAGCCACCTTATACACTTAATGGTACAAATAAGGCTATGTAATAATTGGTGCCATTGATCGGTTTATCAGAATGACCGCATTGCTGACTAGACACAATCTCACTTCTCACGTATCTAGAGATTTATAAAGCAACCATTTAATTATCAGTCTAGAACCTGGAGAGTACTTTACCTTGTTTGTGGTATAACTGTCCCAGATAATTAATTTTCCATCTTGAGATGCACTGACTAATAGCCTAAAGACAAAAGGCAACAGCATTTATTAGGAAACAATTCCAGTACTGCAAACATTGCTTAATATTCTAATAAAGAAATAAGGAAGTTCAATGATTTAAATAGGGGAAAAAAAAGTTGTAATATAATGGAAAGCATCACTTATGTAACACAATTTTTACCAGAATCATTTAGGTTCCTTCCAAAAAAGCATTATAGTGCATCCTGAAACAGGGACTCGAGGCTCATGGGGTCTGCAGTTCTATTTTCAGATACAGAACTAATTGACCGTCAATTGGTAACCAGTAAACTTCCCGTATAGCTGTCATTTTGGAAAATGTCATCAGCCAAAACAAAATAGACAAAGTCAGCAGTAGGGGAAACTAGCAGGAATCTGCGCTGTCATAGTTAGCACACATATAAGAAATTCAGAATGAGACAAGATGGGATCTGGAGCTACTAAGTAATATAGTGCTCAGCAGCAATGCTCTTCCAGCAGCACGATTTTAAAAGCATAGCCTAACTGTAGCGGTCATACATGTATTACAAGATAAAATCACAGATATGAAAAAATAAATCCAAGGGTAAAATCCACAAACCTGCTGTGAGAATAAAATCAGGCTGCAATTATGTCATTCCTGAAGCAGATCCATCAAACAGAACAGCCATCACTGAATGTAAATGAGGGATTCTTCCCAGGCATTCCTTATAAATACTAAGTAATCCATTCACACGCACTTTCCTTTAAATAGTGAACACATTTACATTTGAATAGTTATCAAATCTAAATGTATACGCTTGGATGGCAAAACACACAGCATCTGACAGGAAAGGGCTGCGTTTGCTTTGCTTGCCGTTCAAGCTAACTTCAAGGCTGCCTCCAGAAACACAACGCAGTGCAGCATAAAGCCTCTGAACTGGTATGTGTACTCTGCCCATCAAAAATCAATAGGATTTTCATTACAGACAATCCTACACACAAGACAAATGCAGACATATAATGTTTATGGACACTCACCCTTGATATGAGCTGAATAGGGATGATTATATTAGCAGTGCAGCCCCACTAAAGACATCTAAATATTGGTACCAACTGGTGCCTGCTAACCATCTATAGTTGTTAAACTTTATGGCACCATGTCCAAGTTTATTTAAATGTAAATTGGGAAAGATTCAGCTGTTGGGCCCAAAAATAAAAGCCTGTCTGCGGACAAAGCCAACAGTCACTGATGATTTGGGCAGCTAATCAGACAAACTAGTGATCCCAGTACAACAAGAGCATACACTTATATGAAACTTTTTGTAGAATTGCGCTTGCCTTATAGGACATGCTCAGACACCAAAGACTTGCCAATCAGATCACAAATATGCAATAAAGATACTGCACCCACTAGCAAAACTTTCTTAGGTGGATGGGGGGGGGACATTTTCAACAAGGAAACAGAAATATAGAATCTTCAATAAAACACACATACCTCGAATCTGAACCCCAGTGCATGGCATAAATTTTAGCTAAGTGACCTCTCAGTGTGCGTCGAGTTCGCATCTGGATACGACCTACAGAGTCCAAACTGGCCGTGATCTAATTTAAGAGAAATGAACTGTGTTAGAGGAGAAAAGTTTGGGGAGCAAACATAAATGGATAAAATACTGCGATCATTCTATATACCTGAACCAGCGTTGTGTCGCTGCATGCCTTCCTGGCATCCTATAAGAGGAGAGAAAAAAATATATACGATTATGAGATAATTTACTTCATTTACTTGTTAAAAGGCATAATCCTACCTCATATCTAAAAGTTTTTGCTGCACAAGGGACTGACAGTATGAGTGGTTTTAATTGTTTTTGCACTACATGCTGCAAGAGCAACTATATTACTTAAAGCAGAGCTTTAACTTTGAAACTGATATCAAGCAGCAGGTCCTTTAATGTAATGGGACAAGCATGAAAAAAACACAAAAACAAAAAAGTGAACAGCACATATGTGTTATTGCAGAATGCACATCACAAAAAAAAAAACAACTGCCTGCTTGCAATGTTTCAGTTTGGAACTATAGTTATTATAGAATTATTAAATGTCAATTTTACATACAGCTTCCTTACACTTGTGAAGTGCTTTTGCATAGTTAATATTCATCCTTTATACATTTTTGATGAATCTTCTGGATGGGTTTTCCTAGGTCCAATTACATCTGTCAGTGGGCTAATACTTTGTGTTGGGCATTATATTTTAGACAATGACAGGACAGCTGTGGTAACAATTGACACTTGTTCCCAAACATCTTCCTTTCTACCCAAAACCTTTGTATGTAAACTTTGGCCAAGCACACATGGCCACATCTTACTCTTATTTGATTCCGCAGCTGCTCCGCTTCTTGCCGTAACTGTTCCAACTCACTCATTTTGGTGATGTAACTCCTTTACACCTTGGCCACCAACTGCAAGAACGGGTCTAAACAAGAGAAATAAAACAAATACTTATTTTAACAACACTCTTGGCCTGTAGATCATTGCTAAGTGCTGTTCCAAAGGACTCAAGAAACTTATTAAAGAAGCAATCGATTTGGCAAAAGACAGAAATAAAAGCATATTTTAGTATTGCAATGTAAGTATATACCATACCTTGTTAACATTTGTACTGTCTTATATATGATTAGAAGTATCTAAATACTTAGGGAAGACTGTACACACAGCCAATTTTGGACAAAATAAAAGATTAAAATAAATCTAAAGCCTTTTATATGGATATATAAAAAATTACCAAATCCAGTTACTACGTTATAAACAAGACACAAACTTCCTTTACTTCCCCTGACTGAGATGAATCAATCATCGTGTCTCACACACTCCCCCTCCCAGACACTGATGATCACAGAGGGGAGGAGGTGTCATTATTAGGGACGTGCTGTCAATCTAGAAGGAAGTGGGGGAGTCTGGGTGTAGCCAGGTGATGACTGACAAGCTACAGGCTTAGGAGATAGCAGTGACAATTGTTATACCCCCCCACTATACTTATTCACCCCAATGTAGAGGGAAAACAGGCACAGCCGCCACTGAAGTCAGAGAAGTGCAGCATCATCATCACATAAAGCTGCATTAGGCTGATAGTAGAAAACGAAGTGCAGATGCACAAACCAAGAAGGTTGTCTATCCCTTTCCATTGCTTTATATGTAAAGGATACACATTTAAACATTGATAAAACTACACAAAGTTTCTAGAGGCAGGACCACTGAAATCTCCAAAAATTAACAAATTACGGTAAATACATAAATGAGCTGATCTCAAACCAAAACTATCTGTGTAGTAAATGTGTTTGACTGTTCTAGCAATGGGGACATTGTGCTGCCTGATCTCCTGAATCAGATATTTCTAAATATGCCACAAAATCTCCAGGCTTCACATGGTTGGTCATACACCCTTCATGCCCAGAGAACATTTACAGGCGGGTTTCCTTCTACTCCACATCAGCTTTACCTCAGGCCTAAAAACTAAATAGCAAACCAATGACAAAACAATGCTTTAGGAAAGGGACATTCATGGTACAGAGCCATGTGGATAACCATGACACCCCAATCTGCATTGATGTACTGGCTCAGTCATTATAAGTGGTCAGCGATAAACCAATGTGGACAAAGTATAACTAGGCAATTATTAAGACTTTAAAAGTTTGCATACATCAGAGGAATCCTATTATTCAGTTTTCTATGGAAATAAACCAAAGTGTTACTATATACAAAGTATAGTATAACCCAAGAAAGCCAGCACACTGCAGTATAGTGAAACACATTGGTCTATTTATAAAGAGGTGAATCTGACATTCCCTGCTGGAGAATGTCTCAGGTGCAAGTGTTTTTTGATAGCAGGGATTCATTTTTCAGGGAATGTATCTGTTAGTGTCAGTGCTTTATAAAGGGAGCTCTAGGGGTTTACTGGAATCTTCATTATTGGTGTCCCTGCTAGAAGGATTTGCTGCACTGGAGCTGGTGACCATTATCAAGTCTAAGAGTGAAAATACAACCCAGAGGAATAGAAAATAAATCCCCCAAAAGAGACATCTGTTACAGTGAGAACGGTCTAGAAGAGAAGTTTATTTTAACTTCCTGGATACACAAATATTTACTTAGAATAAGGAATCCGGAGATGTGCCAAGCTGTCTCTTCCTATGATAGGGGCATCAATGAAATGCCTCCGATGAGCTGCCAGTCAGTATTGCCCCTTTTTTAATCAGGAAAACATGAAAGTTGCTGGAATCCACAAGCCTTTGCTTTCTGAGATAGAAGAAATGTCGGCTTTAGTGAACAGTACAGGTGACATTAGACGCCTTGCGGTGATCTAACAAGCTCCGGTTAGCCACAAAATGGAACTTTCATCCAGATCCTCATGTCACCAATGAACTACAACAAGCATGGGGGCAGAACGTCAGAACTCCTCATTTGTGTGTTTAGGGAAGGCGAGTTAGGCATTCACTATGTATAAGCCATCAATGCACAAAAGTGTCCTGCTAATTTTATTTTTCAGAAAAGGGCAATGCAATACAACACACATGCATCTACAGGACACTACAGGGAGCATTCCTGACCTCAGTAGCCATTTCATTGTAGACCAGCAGTTATAGTCACTAAAACAGCTAGCCAATCATAGAGCCCCTTTTGTGCACCAACCAATCACAGTTTGGGGACCCCTGTTCGAGTACAAACATCATCGTGCCAGCAGAGGTCAAAGTAACGTTTGTGTCATTAGAACCAGTCTATGCCCAGTACATGCCCCTGCACAATGCAAGGCGACAACATTTGTGTAGTTATAAAAACATATCTTAACTATTACCCCACCCACAAAATAAAAGCCTTCTGGGGGAATGATGGGTAATGTAGTTCCCCTGGTAAGAGAGACTGAATTAGGAAGCGGCATGAACTAAGGAAAATTCCAATAGCCATCAGCTAGATATGAGAGAAGCTGAATGGGGTGCATGTGGCTTTACAGCATCACTGGGGAAAAAAAAAACTATACATTTTAATATGATTATCTTGTATTTAAAAGCACCAACATATGATGCAGCGCTTTACAGAGTCCATAGTCATGTCACTAACTGTCCCTCCAAGGAGCTCACAATCTAATGTCCCTACCACAGTCATATGTCATCACCACGGTCTAAACCAAATTTTGAGAGAAATCCAATACCTAACAGTATGTTTTTTGGATGTGTGATGAAACCTATGCAAACATACAAACTCCATGCAGATAGTATCCCAGTCGAGATTCAAACCCGGCACCCCAGTGCTGCAAAGCCAAGGAATGCTAGCCACCGAGAAGTTTTCAGTGTTGAAACCATAGTGTGCTGTGGGGGAAATAATCACGCATGCAGTTTCCTGGAGTTCAGCTTTAAGACAATACAATGCTTTCAGAAGGTGGCAAGATTCTTCACACAACAAACAAATACATACATAGCTTGCAGGAATGTATCAGGTTTTTCCCGTAGTACTCATAGTAATAAAACGAAACTGAAATGCCTGTCAGAAAAAAAAAGAACTCATTTATCTTTACTATTCAAACACAAGGTTTTTCTAATACACACTTACTAAAAGAGTTGTTCATGTACAAGATCATCCCCATCAAGAGGCAAAACAGGAAACTATCTTGGGTGCAACCTTGATCTGAGGTCACTCAGCTATTGTCTCCCCCCTTCTGCAACTCTGGAAGTGTTTAAAACAGAGGTACCTCCATTAGACATGCAGCACAAAAACAGGAAACCGTCTACCACGCCTCTGTTAAGGAAGTAAATGTTAGTTTACCCTTCACTTCCAGAGGCTCCACAAAAGGCTTACTTAGTGATATGTTGTGTACACATAAGCACACAAGCAAACATAGCTAATCTACAAATGTAAAAATTTCTATCAAATCTACTATTAAAAATACAAGAGAGGGCTAGGCATACAACGTCTGCATTCTATCATCCTGGCCTGGAATATTTACTGTCTGCATGTATTGGCTGGGTACAACCACTGGAGAACCCTGCCAGCCACCGGCAGGTGGGGAACCCTGCCAGCCACCGGCAGGTGGGGAACCCTGCCAGCCACCGGCAGGTGGGGAACTCTGCCAGCCACCGGCAGGTGGGGAACCCTGCCAGCCACCACCATGCACAGTGAGGTTCAGACCTGACTCAGGTTCACACAATCCCACACAGCTCCTGATCCATATACCTTCATTTCTCTCACATTGGTATGTAGACTGAGCTGACCAGAAGAAGTGACCATGATAGGGGTTAATCTACAGCACTGCATATTATGTTGGCGCTATATAAATACTTTAAAATTACTATAAAATTACTTTTAATAAAATTAAATAAAAGACACAAAAATCAGCTTAAACAAGAATACATAAATAAATGAAAAATACTAAAAATGCGATAGTTTGGTATACTGTATAATAATATATTTTTCTAAAACACCTGCCTAGTGTCCAACGTCACATACCTATAGACAAAACCACATAGATATATTTTGTATTATTTTGTATTGGATTGGAT